>NW_026641436.1:0-73299 GCF_028554395.1 Pezoporus wallicus
GCTGTGGGAACAGTAGCCAAACCTTCAGGCTGTATTGACCTGTTGCTTGGCAGCCGAGGGAAGATTCCGGAGAAGTTGGATTCAAATGCACTTTTTGGCCCTGGCATTCAGGAGCTGCGGCAATGATGGTGACACAGTTGCAAAGGTGACTGTGCGTTCAAGGGGAGCAACAAAAGCTTTCCATGCTGGCTCTTCGACTGTTGTAGCAGAAGACAAACGTTCCTCTATTCACTCTTCTGCATAGCAGAAGAGAGCAGGATCAGAAGAAGTTGGATTCAAATGCCGTTTTAGGCATGAAAGTGAGGAGCGACCGCAATGACGATGATACCGTTGGAAAGGTGTTTTTTTGCAGAAGACGAGGAGCACGAGCTTTTCCTCCTGGCTCTTGGTTGGGGGAGCAGAGGGGAAATGTTAGTGCTTTACACTAGGTTCTGATGCGCAGCCTAGAGGAAGCTCGGAGAGGTTGCTTTGGAATGGACTGTAAGGTATGAAACCGAAGTGGGACAGCAATAATTTAGACACTGTTGCAAAGATGACTGTGTGCTGAAGAGAAGCAACAAAAGCTTTCCCTCCTGGCTCTTCGGCTGTGAAAGCAGAAGCCAAATGTTCCTGCTTTGCTCACCTGCTGCTTGGCAGGCGAGGGAAGACTCCGGAGACGTTGGATTCAAATGCACTTTCAGGCGAGAAAGTGAGGGGCCACAGCAATGGTCGTGATGGCGTTGCAAACGTGTTTTTTCTGCAGAAGACAAGGAGCACAATCTTTCCCTCCTGGCTCTAATGCTGTGGGAACAGTAGCCAAGCATTCAGGCTGCACTGACCTGCTGCTTGACAGCCGAGAGTCGTCTCCGGAGAGGTTGTATTCAAATGCACCTTTTGGCCCTGACATTCAGGAGCTACGGCAATGAGGGTGACACGGTTGCAAAGGTGACTGTGTGCTGAAGAGGAGTAATACCAGCTTTTCTTCCTGGCTTATCGGTTGTGGCAGCACAGAGGAAATGTTAGCGCTCTACTCTTTGTGCTGATGTGCATCTAGTGGGAGCTCGGAGAGGGTCCATTCCAATGGACTTTCAGGTATTGAAACCGAAGTGGGAAAACATGATAGTGACACCTTTGCAAAGATGACTGTGTGCTCAAGAGAAGCAACAAAAACTTTCCCTCCTGGCTCTTCGGCTGCGAGAACAGAAGATAAAGGTTCCTGCTCTACTGACCTGCTGCTTGGCAGCCGAGAGAAGACTCCGGAGACGTTGGATTCAAAAGCACTTTCAGGCATGAAAGTGAGGGGCCACAGCCATGATCGTCATAGCGTTGCAAACGTGTTTTTTCTGCCGAAGACGAGAAACACCATCTTTCCCTCCTGGCTCTTCGGCTGTGGGAACAGTAGCCAAACGTTCAGGCTGTACTGACCTGCTGCTTGGCAGCGGAGCGATGTCTCCGGAGAGGGTGGATTCAAATGCACTTTTTTGGCCCTGACATTCAGGAGCTACGGCAATTATGGTGACACGGTTGCAAAGGTGACTCTGGGCTGAAGAATAGCAACAAAAGCTTTCCCTCCTGCTTCTTCGTCTGTGGGAGCAGAATCCAAAGGTTCTTGCACTCAACACTATGCTACTTGTCAGAAAAGAGTAAGCTCCGGACAGTTTGGACTCAAAAGCGCTTTGGGGAATGAAATGAGCAGCGACATGAATGTGGGTGATGCAAAGGTGATTGTGTGCTGAAGAGGAGCAGCACTAGCTTTCCCTCCTGCCTCTTCGGCTGTGGGAGCACAGACGAAATGCTGGGGCTTCACTCACTGGGCATAGGAAAGCAAGCTCCGGAGAGGTTGCATTCAAATGCACTTTTAGGCTTGAAAGTGAGGAGCGACGATGATGAAACCATTGCAAAGGTGATTGTGTAGGTAAGAGGAGCAGAGCCAGCTTTCCGTCCTTTCTCTTCTGTTGTAGGAGCAGAGGGGAAATTTAACTGCTTTAGTCACTGTTATTCTGCGCTGATGAGACCAAGCTCCGGAGATTTTGCATTCAAATGGACTTTTAGGTGTGAAACCGAGGAGCGACACCGTTGAAAAGATAAGTGTGTGCTGAAGAGTCCTAGCACCATCTTTCCTCCCCGGCTGTGGGAGCAGGGGCCAACAGTCTGTGCTGTACTCACTGTGCTGCTTCGTAGCCAAGACAGACTACCATTTATTCAAATGGAGTTTTTTGTATGAAGCCAAGGAGAGACTCCAATGACGGTGACACTTGATAGCTGACTGTGTGCTGAAGAGGCCCAGCAGCAGCTTTCATTCCTTTCTCTTCTGCTGTGGGAGCAGAGCCAAACATTCTCTCTCTACTCACTGTGCTGCTGAGCAGCCTAGAGCAAGATCCGGAGATGTTGCATTCAAATGGACTTTAAGGCATGAATCCAAGGATCGATATCACTAATGTTGGAATCTCTACAAAGCTGACTGTATGCTGAAGAGGCCAGGTACCTTCTTTCCCTCTTGGCTCATTGGCTGTGCAAGAGCAGAATGCTGTTCCTGGACTTTCAAAGGAAGGAAGGCTCCATCCTCTTCTCCCACAGTTGAGGTGGCAGGGCAGAAACCTGGAGTGGTCATCACCTTCACAGAGTGATCTCGGCCCATTTTCAAGCAATATGGCAATGTTTATGACCTTTGTAATATAAAGTACATCTTTTTATAGTTGATGTTCTCTCGCCAGATCCAGGGACAGGTCTCACAGACTCAGAACGTCCAGGTAATGCATACAGAAACAAAGAGCCAGAACAGATAGATGCTGTTCATAGTCATAAGAAATCAGGGATCTCTGCAGCAGTGTCACCAGCATGTCAAGGAACACCAGGTTTCCTTCTCAAAAGGGTAGAGAGAATCTCTTACACAGTGAGCTGTGCTCCTGTTTCAACTACATGCAATGTGCACTACCTTTTTTATGTAAAGAGTTAAACCTTGATTTTCCATCACCCGATCCAGTCGCAGTACTCACAGACTAAAAATGTCCAGGTAATGCAGACAGATCCGAAGATCCCGAGCAGAAAGATGCTGTTCATAGTCAGAAGCAAGAACGGATCTCTGAAGCAGTGTCACCATCATGTCAAGGGACACCAGGTTTCCTTCTCAAAACACTAGAGAGAGGCTCTCAGAGTGCCAACATACAGCTCTGCTGTTTCAGTGCTTGAGCCAGAGCAGAAAGCTTCTCCTGGTCCTTAAACTGAAAGCTCCATCCCCTGTTCCTAAAGTGGAAGTGGCATGGCAGAAACCTGGTGCTGGGAATCACGTGCACAAAGTGAGCTGTTCTCCAGTTTCAGAAACATGGCAATGTGCAAAATATTTATAATATAAAGTCAATCTTCTTAATGTTCCTCTTTGATGTTCCCTCGCCAGATGCAGGGGCAGTGCTCACAGACTCAGAGTGTCCAGCTAATGCATACATATCCGAGGATCCACTGCAGAAAGATGCTGTTCATAGTCAGAAGCAAGCAGGGATCTCTACAGCAGAGTCAACAGCATGTCAATGTACCTCAGCTTCTGCTAAAAAGTTTAAACTCTAGGCTCTCAAAGTGCAAACATACAGATCTGCTTCTCCAGTGGAGGAGCCAGAACAGAAAGCTGCTGCTGGACACTCAAAGGAAGGAAGGTTTCATCCCCTACTCCCACAGTGGAGGTGGCTGTGCAGAAAGCTGGTGCTGGGAAACACCTGCACAGAGTGAGCTGTGCTCCAGTCTGAGCAACATGGAATTGCGCATTACCTTTTTAATGTAAAGTCCATTTTCTTACAGTTTTTTGATGTTCCCTTGCCAGATCCAGGCGCAGTGCTCACAGATTCAGTACTTCCAGCTAATGCATACAGATGTGAAGGTCCACTGCACATAGATGCTGCTTATCGTCAGAAGCAAGCAGATTGTTCTGCAGCAGAGTCACCATTATGTCAATGCTCCTCAGCTTTCTACAAAAAGTGTAGAAACTAGGTTCTCAAAGTGCAAAAATACAGGTCTTCTCCAGTGGTGGATCCAGAACAGATAACTGTTTCTGGGCATTGAATAGAAGGCTCCATCCCCTGCTCCCACATTGGAGGTGGGAGGCCAGAAAGCTGGTGCTGGGAATCAGCTGCACAGAGTGCGCTTTGTTCCCGTGTATGCAAAATGCCATGTGTCTACTTTTTCAATGTAAAGACCATCGCCTTACAGTTCCTCTTCGGTGTTCCCTCGTCAGATCCGTTCACAGTGCTCACACACTCAGAAGTTCCATGTAATGCATACAGATTCGAGCATCTGTTGCAGAAAGCTGCTGGTGATCATCAGAAGTAACCAGGGAGCTCTGCAGCAGAGTCACCAGCATTTCAAAGCTCCTCAGCTTCCAGCCAAAAAGTGTAGAAGCAAGGCTCTCAGAGTTTGCACAGACAGCATCTGCTTCTCCAGTGTAGGAGCAAGAGCAGAAAGCTGCTGCTGGACATTCAACAGAAGGTTCCATCCCCTGCTCCCACGTTGGAGGTATCAGGGCATAAAGTTGGTGCTGGGAATCACCTGCACAGAGTGAGCTTTTCTCCAGTGTCAGCAATATGGCAATGTGCATGCCCTTTGTACTGTAAAGTCCATCTTCCTACAGAGATTGGTGTTGCTTTGCAAGATCCAGGCTCAGTGCTCACAGGCTCAGAACTTCCAGCTAATGCATACACATCGGAGGAGACTGATTAGGAAGATGCTGTTCGTAGTCAGAAGCAAACAGGCACCTCTGCAGCAGTGTCACCAAAATTTCAATGCACCTCAGCTTCCTGTCTAAAATGGTAGAAGCAAGGCACCCTACGTGCCTACATACAGCTTCTGTGTGTCCTGTGGAGGAGAATGCTGCTGGGCATTCAGCTGAAGGCTCCATCCCTTGCTCCCACAGTGCAGCTGTCAGGACAGAAAGCTGGTGCTGGGAATCACCTACACAGAGTGAGCTGTTCTGCAGTGTCAGCAACATGGCAATGTACACTACCTTTTTGATGTAAAGTCAATCTTCCTACACTTCCTCTTTGAGGTTCCGTTGCCAGATCTATTCGCAGTGCTCAAAGACTCCAAAAAGCCAGCTAATGCATATCGAGCCGAGGAGCCAGAGCACAGATCTGCTCCTGGCTATCAGAAGAAACCAGGGAGCTCTGCAGCAGTTACCAGCATGTATTTAGAGCTGAGGAGCCAGAGCAGAAATCATCTGTTGTGTCTCAGCAGCAACCAGGGAACTTTGTAGCTGTGTCATTAGCACGTCAATGCTCTTCAGCTTCCTGCCTATAACAGTTTTAACAAGCTCTCAAAATGGGAACATACAGCTTCTATTTCTCCAGAGAAGGAAACTCTTCAGAAGGCTTCTGCTGGGCATTCAGCTGAAAGCTCCATCCCCTGCTCCCACAGTGGAGGTGGCCGGGCAGAATTCTCATCATGCGAATCACCTGCACAAAGTGAGCTGTGTTCCCGTGGCAGACCAATGCAATATACACTACCTTTTCATATAAGGTCCATCTTCCTACAGTTCCTCTTTTATGTTCACTGTCCCCACCCAGGCGCAGGACTCATAGACTCCGTACGACCAGCTAATGCATATACAGCCTAGAAGCCAGAGTAGAAGGAGCTGGAGGGCAGCAGCAGCCAGGGAGCTCTGCAGCAGTATCACCAGCATTTCAACCCACCCCAACTTTCCTGCCTTAAACGGTAAAAGCAAGCCTTTCAAAGTGTGAACGTATGGCTTCTGTTTCTCCATAGTTGGTGCAAGACCAGAAAGCTGCTGCTGGGCTTTCAGCTGAAGGCTCCATCTCCTGCTCCCCCAGTGGACTTGGGAGGCCGGAAAGCTGGTGCTGGCAATCACCTGAAGGCAGTGAACTGTACTCCAGGGTCAGCAACATGGAAATCTTCACTGCCTTTGGCATGTAAAGTCCATCTTCCCACTGTGATTCTTTAATGTTCCCTCACCTGATCCAGGCACAGTGCTTATAGACTCATAATGTCCAGCTAGTGCATATAGATCTGAAAAGTCAGAGCAAAAAGCTCCTGCTGATTGTAAGCAGCAACCAAGAAGCTCTGCAGCAGTGTCACCAGCATGTGAATACACATCAGCTTACAGCCTTAAACGGTAGGACCAAGGCTCTCAAAGTGCGAACATACAGCTTCTGCTTCTCCAGTGGAGGATCCAGAGCAAAAAGCTGCTGCTGGGCATTCAGCTATAAACTGAGAGCTTCTCAACTACAGCAGAGCACCCTGGATGTAGGTGATTGCTAGCAGCACCTTTCTGACCTGGCATCTCCACTGTGGAAGCAAGGGATGGAGCCCTCACTTTGTGAACAGGAAGCCTGAGAGAGGGCCACAAAAAGAGAGTATGCAGAACAGTGTTTAATTAAAAAAAGGGAAAGTGTACTGCACTTTTGGTGAGACCCTGGTGGAGCTAACAGGTTAAATCTTTATGCAAAGCAGCAGCTTTCTGATCAGAATCCTTCATAGTATAAGCTAGAGCTCTATGCTCTCACTGAGACATGCCCCTATATCCTTAGGCGGAAAAGTGACATGTTGGTGATGCCATTGCAAAGCTCACTGGTTTTTAGTGATGGCCATCACAAGCTTTGTGCTTTGGCACATCGGTAGTATATGCATTAGCTGGAGGCATTAGTCTGTGAGCATTGCTCCTGGAACTCACAAGGGATCACCAAAGAGGCACTGTAGGAAGATGTTCTTTACTTTGCAAAGTAGAGCACACTGCCATTTTGCTGACACTACATCAGAGTTCCTTGTGTGTAGGTGATGGTTAGCACCAGATTTCTGTCCTGGCTCCTAATATGTGGGAGCAGGGGATGAAGCCCTCACTCTGTGAAGAAGATACCTGAGAGAGTGCCCTAGAAATGTATGCAAACTAGCTTTTTATTTTAAAAAGCTAAGGTGAGCTGTCCTGTTGGTGGGAACCTGGTGGAGCTCACAGTGTAAAGCCGAATGCAAAGCAGCAGCTTTCTGATCTGGCTCCTCCCTATTGTAAGCCGTTTTATGTTCACACTGAGAGCCATGCTTCTACTTTAGGCAGGAAAGCTAGGGTAGAGTGACATAGTGAGCTCACTGGTTGTTGGTGATGCCCAGAACCAGCTTTCTGCTCTGGATCCTCAGTTTTATATGCATTAGCTGGAGGTTGACAGTCTGAATATTGCTGCTGGATGTGGCGAGGGAACATCTAAGAGGCACTGAAGGAAGATGGACATTACATTGCAAAGGTAGTGAGCATTGCCATGCTGCTGGCACTACAGCAGATCTCCCTGCTTCTAGGTTTTTGTATCAACTTTCACTCCTGGCACCTCCACTGCGGGAGCAGGGGATGGAGCCCTCACATTGTGAACAGGACGCCTAAGAGAGGGCCCCAGAAAAACAGTGTGCAAAATAGCGTTTAGTTAAAAAAGTGAAAGTGTATTGCCCTGTTGGTGGTACCATTACGGAGGTCACATTGTACAGTTGAATGCCCAACAGCAGCTTTCTGGTCTGGCTCTTACACAGTCACACTGGGAGCCTTGCATCTACATTCTTAGGCAGGAAAGCTAGGGTGGGCTGACATGTTGGTCATACTGTTGCAAAGATCACTCATTGTTGGTGATGCCCAGATGCAGCTTTCTGCTCTGGCTCCTGTATATGCTTTAGCTGGACGTCTGCAGTCTGTAAGCGTTGTTCCTGGATCTCACAGGGAAAAAAGAGGCCCTGTAGGGAGGTAGATTTTGTGTTGCAAAGTAGTACACTTTGCCATGTTGCTGACACTACAGCAGAGCTCCATGTGAGCAGGTGATCGCCAGTACCAGATTTCCATCCTGGCACTTCCACTGTGGGAGAAGGGGATGGAAATTTCACTTTGTAAACCGGATGCCTGAGAGAGTGCACCAGAAAGAGAATAGGATGAATAGCGGCTTAGTTAAAGACGTGAAGCCTGATTGCCCTGTTGGTGGGACCCTGGCAAAGCTCACAATATACAGCCGAAAGCCCAGCAGCAGCTTTTTGATTTGGCTATTCCTCCGTATAAGCAGGAGCTGTACGTTCACACTGTGAGCCTTGCTTCTACGCTTTTAGGCAGAAAAGCTAAGGAGGGATGACATGTTGGTGACACTGTTGCAGAGGTCACTCTTTGTTGGTGAATCTTTTGCTTTGTCAAGTTACAAAGGATGCACAGGTTGCTACCAGAGTCAGACCCACAGCCTGGGATGCACCATGAACCAACAATAAGGCTGACTGTGAACAGCTGTCCTGGCCACCCATTTCATGGCTCCAGACATTCTAGTTATAGTAATGTGATGAGCATGTGCAATCCCCTGGTCTGTGTTTGAGGAAGGGAGGGAAGCACTGTAGACATTACTCCATCACACGGCATTTACTCTGCTGTGCAACCCCTGACATCCAGAAGCAAGGTCTGACTCCTGCAAGTGAGAGAACACATAAGTAGAACTTACTGCTGACAAGTCACTAGCTTCAGATGCACAATGCCATGTAGAATACACAGCTGGTGAACATGTACACATGTACTCTCATATCCAGCAAGTGAATCATCCAGTACAGATCCCACACTGATCTTTTGCCCTTACATTACTTACAATTAGCATTTGAATTAACAGAATCATTATTTTTATTCACTACAATCTGGACAAGAAAAAAGGGCTCTCTGCTGTAGAGAGTAACCTGTGATCACAGTCATCACTCCAGTTCACTAATTCCCTTTCATAAGGTAAAAATAACCCAAAAAAAACTCGTCAAAACCAAACAAAATAAAAACCCCAAAATAAAACACAAATTGTGCTTATTCCTCAAAACAGCTACTGAACAGACAGATGTTACCATTTGCTAACATTAATGAAGTTCACTGAATAGAGGCAGCACTCATCTTGAATCATGGGACAAGGGACAAGCACCGAAGGGAAAACTGTCACAAGCTCAGGTATTGCCACACCCACTCTGAGCAGTCCTATTAATGGACATCATTCAGACTCTACATCTTGATGGAAAATATTGTGAATTTCTGGCAGGAACATGGGGCCTCTCCAGGGTCATTTTGCAGCCCAGTGTGGAAGACAGTGTTCTCATGGGAGAATGGATAATTAGTACATAAACTCTGAATAATCCTGAAAGATACAGCAAGGCCGTGAGAGGCCCAAGGAAGCTTAAGCAAGCAAGATAAGAAGAAGCTAGATTTCACTGAGGTAATGAGAACTTTGGACTGTTGTCAAGCTTTCGAGGTCAAGTTCCCACACTTGTGCTTAACCAATTATATGCTAGTTGCAAAGGGTCTTCAAGACATGTATCCAATCATAATATGCCAAATCACTGGAAGTGCATGTAAGAAATAGTATTTAAGGGGTTAAGGCTTTGTAATAAACGGCTTTTTGTCTGATCATATTGATCTCTGACTGAGTCCATATATTTTCTGTGGCAGCCAGGTAAAGGGACGGAAAACATGCTGAAGCAAGCTTTTTAATTTTTTTTTAATTTTTTTTTTTTTTTTTTTTTTACTTTTTATTTGATTAATGCAAAACAAGCAAGTTAGATAACCCCACCTCTGAGACCTAGAGTCTAAACAAGAGAAAGCCGGTTCTATACAGAGAATGAAATGCCTGGAATAGTAAATAATAATGTGATGGCTTTCAGGCTAGGATACTGTATGCCTGGAGATGAATAGTTTAACAGGGCAAGGCTGATGCTTCTGCCATGTTTGTGGAGCCTAAGAGATAAAGAATAAGAAACATGCCTGCCAAATGAAGTTGAAAGTGTGATTTACTTCCAGCTTTCCTTACCAAAGCCTGTTTCTCAAATATCAGTTGAATTTATCCCAAGCACTGGCGTACACAGCTCCAGTTGGATATGTCATTTATTTCTTCCAAAGACAGGAACCCAGGATGTGTTTTCACCTCTTTGCAGGTATATTAAGTTCTACTGGGTTTAGACCTAGCTTAAAGTCTCACTCTGTTTCTTTCCTTTCTGCCCCCAGTCTCAGTCACAGACCTAAGAATGCCTCAGTGCACAGTTTTTACCTACAGAAACCTGAACTCTGTGCAAAAAGATTTAAACACATGTAATGGACACCCCTAATACAAGTGATATTGTTAGCAGAACCACTGTTCTTCTAGTAATTCTGTTTCACTCACCAGCTCTAAGACCCCCATTATGTATCTATCTGGCCAGAGTTCCTTTATCCAAAGTGTCTTCTTAATTCGCTACTCCATTTAAACTTTAGTATCTCAAGTGCAAGAAGCCCCTGACCACTGCATGCAATTTATATTTTCCATCCATTCCCGCTTCCCTCTCAACCTAACATCCTGCCCTTCAGAGAAGGGTGCAATCATCATGCACATTCACCCAAATTCTGACCAGCCTGTTTCTTGTGAGATCACAATTTATGGCCTCCACATGTTCCTAAATACTGGCATACTTCTTTTAAACAAACCCGGATGGGGATGTTTTTACAGTCGGTCCTCTCCCTGTTAGAAATATTTGGTCAGTCTGGCTCAAGTTTTCACCTCCCCCAAACACCATTCATAAAGCATTCCCATGTCAGATGGGCAAATGAATAACCCCATTTTCAGATACCATTTTCCACTTATGACTCTCCATAGGGCTTTACAAAGGAGATAGAGGTGTTTATCTCATTTAATGAGTGATGGAGACAAATACATTCAGTCCACAGCAAGATAGTAATGACTCCTTCAGATGACTGGGAACTCTGTTCACTAACACTACTGGTGTGGGATTTCACTTTCACACACAGTACTTTTCACGTGAGGAAAACCTACACAAAGATCACCTGGTTCTTCACAAAGAAATTTGAACTAACATAAGAAAACCATTTGACACAATACGTTATTGTGTAAAAGTATGCTATTTTAGTGGGCTACCCAGCCCTCAACAGTTTTGGCCAGGTAGTTGTTAATTACCATAAATTTCTTTTCTCTGTATAAGCAACAGTTTCCAGAAACAGAGAAATTAAAACATACGAAGGATGATAATGACTATCTCCATAGCTGGAAACTTACAGCTAAAGCTGCTGGTTATGAAGTAGTAATTACATTAATGGAATTTCTGTGGTTGTCTTTACAAGTAAATTAAAATAGATTATCTGAATTTACTTATCTCCAGACTGGGATATAAATCTCCAGAGTTTATTGACCTCCATTAAAGACCAGTAAAACTATACCTATATTGATTTATCCCATATATTGAAAGCTCTAACCAAACTGAGTTAAAAATTCCAGTTCCGTTTTCATCTTTGTAGAATGAAGTCACTAAAAGCAAGTACACAAAACTGTAAAAATTTGACAGGAGGAGGAACAGTTCAGACAATGCATTTGTTCTGAAATATTTCAAACAATTTTATTAATCATGTTTTACATGTAATCAGACCTAACCCCTGAAGTGCAAAAATGTTTCTGAGGTATTAAGACTGGAGGAAAACAGGCACAGTGTTGGTCATAAGGGATACCACAACGCAGTGGACTTTGTGAACAATAGGCATTTGCAGGATCAGAGAAAATTGAGAACAAGTCTGCATTTATCTTTAGCCTCGAGAGACAAAATCCCTGATCAATAGCCAGTAGCATCACATCAATGAAATTACAGACATGGTTAACACGGAATGATAAATATCAATGAGGTGTTCCTAGGCACATATGTACAGTATATGAAAAACGAAATTAAACTGGTGTAAGTGTAGCCAAAATCCCAGTCATCTAGACAGTCCAGCTTAATATATGTTGTATCTACAGCAGCCTCTAATACCAGTATTTTTGTCTGTTCTACATAGAACTGACTGCCCTGTTTTCCTGTTTGAGGGACCTGGTCACTCACTCCAGTTAAGTGTGCTTTATTAGATTAACGAGTCAATAGTACAGTACTGCTTACGACTTGTTATCCCTCTAGTTGCTTTCTCCCCCTCATCCATGCAGTGAAGTCTAATTCATGCAGGAAATCTGCTAAAGAAATAAGCACTGATTTACATCTCTACATGTAGAAAGCAAAGCCTTATCCAAAAACTGCAAAGCTCATGGGGCAGAAGTGGCCCTTACAGATTAGGATATTGAGACTTTTTCTCAACTGCCAAGTTTTGCTCCAAAAATAGTTGTGTATGAGGAAAGTACAGGCATTACTTGCTTGTATTAGCTTGCCTGCTCAAGGAGTTGAGTAGGGGAAGGAATACTTTTCCCCTTGAAGCAGTTCCTGAGGTTAGAATTTGACTGAAGGCTGTAGATGTGGCAGTTCTTTGCAGAAGTAACTTGATGCTAAACATCATTTAGATTTAAAGTCCTCACTGAGTCTCACTCAATGATTTTGCTGGGAAAAGATTTTTCCACCTCAAGAACTGCAGCATTGTTCCCTGGGACCAACTGCAGTTTGTCTCAAACTATGTGACTTAAAGATACCCAACCAAATTATGCCCTTCATATGATATCATCACAATTCAGTGGAAGATACATCTAAGAAAACATTTCTAAATGAACAATAAGCAAAAATCACTTGGTTCTAACTCTCTCTCGAGATACTTTTAGCCAAGATAAACTAAAACAAAGTCCTCTTGAGACATAAGTGCCTTCAGATCTGTGAAAAATACCATGACAAAATAAAAGTTATCCTTTTAGTAGGTGTGTATGGACTTAAGAAAGTTTCTGAATGTGTCAGCTTTATTGCAAGCATGACATGCTCGTAAAGATTCTCACCTTGAGTATTTTCAGCTTTGAGACCTCACTGGGAAGCTGGAGACACAAGCTTTATTGTCAGCACACCCATGGGCATGATGTTATACAGTCTGATCACAAACACAGTTGAGATTCTCGTAATTTTCTAGGATTGTTACCAATGTTACTGCTGCTTACCTACACATCATCTAGCAAAACAAAAATACAGAATAGCTGGAATAGAAGCTGGATACAGCTGGACTATTGCCTTAATATTATTTTTTAATGGAATGATATTTCATGGACAAGAAAGGCAGCCCCAAAGAAAAAGTGCAAGTAAATCATCAGTTTCAGTTGAAAACTGGGTTTTGGATGCCAGTCAAGACTGAAAGGTTGGGCCACTTTCTGTGCAGAAGGGTTACGGAGCATACAAAAAAGAAAATGCTTGTGATTCCTAGGATGACAATGCCTGAAATCAGTGCAGTGGTGATTGAGTTCAGCTGGAAAGGAAGTCCATCTGGATGAGCTGCAAGGAGAACAGAAAGGCACAGGTAAATTCTGGTTACAATCCCTCAGCAGTGCCAAACACTCCTGTCTCTTCATCACCACACCCTACATACAGAAGAATTACAATGAAGGGAATAAAACTGTACTTCAGAATGAGCAAATGTTGAAAGTAGTTATTAGTTCTTTCAATATCCATGATATTGAGTTATAAAGAGAGTAAGGGTACTTATAAAACATAATCCTTGGTATGCTAGTGACTGACCTTAATCTGCACTATTTAAGACAAGACTACTGGCGTCCAAGAACTATCAAAACAGAGGTATAAGGATCTGTGGCCTAAACAAGTTAATGAAAGGGTTTCTTCCCTCATTATCAGTATTCGCATCTCAATTCAAATTGTGTATAAACCCTAAACAAGCATATCTAGCAGCAAATAGCTGAGATACTTCAAGTTAATCTGTATACCTTCACAGAAGGCTTCTAAACACATCAATTCTCAGAAGAAGTAACGTATTTACTATTCAGCATAGCTCAGCAGGCTATGAACCAATCCTGGGATGCTGGAATACACACATTCAGCCTGTACCATCTTTTCCAACAGGAGGCGAAAAACACATGTGAGTGGTATGTGCTACCTGAAGCACCAATGTGCATTTGCCTAAGAGAGCAATTACCAGTGCTGGACAGTGAGAAGAAACAACAACACAGCTTCTCCATGGGAAACCAGACTGCTTCTCCCAGAAACATCAACTTCCCCTCAGCGTCATCAAGGATGATGGTAAGGAAAGGTAGCAGCCAGTAACACAGCAAGCTGTGTGCAGCAAATGAAGAGTTTGGGTTTTATTATTTTAATGATATCCATGGGTAGGAGCACATCATGTAGCAGCTCATTATAGGGAGAACTTTGTTTCTATGCCAGGAAAGAAAGGTAGCTGCTTTTATGCAGTCTAAGTTGAGAAAAGAAGGGAATAAATAGTATTGCAGTTCACAGGACAGGATAGGTTGGTTGGACCAGTCCTGTTATGAACAAGTGAAAGGTGGAATGGTCCAACGAACCACCTGGTTACCTTGACTATCTTTTCTTGCTGTCAGCTACTCCTTGTTATGAGCAGAGAAGAGTAGCAGGATGAAACAAGTCATCAAAGTGCCCAAAGGAAAAGCAACCTAAAAAAAGACCTGATCTCCCCTACAGCCTATTTCCTTCATTGCCCTAGCAGACAGCAAGTTGCAAACAAGCTTCTCCATAGGCTCTTTGTGTGGTTAAATGCTAGGAAAACAGAAGCTGAAACAGGGGTTTTCTTACTTTGAACTCTAAACTGAGCTAGACTGCACCAGTTTGCTGCTCTACTCCTGCATGACATGAGCAGAATTTACTGTTTAAGTCTGATATTCCACCTGGCAGTTGCAATGTTCCCTCACCATCATATGTCCTAGCAGAAGATTTTCAATTCAATTCCATCATAAGAATTACAAATTTCTATGTTGGTGGGGCTAGGTACACAAATCAAACTGAGCATTTCAAATTCACCAATTGATTTCTTTACAGCATGTCATTATTGACTCATTAAACTGAAGGAAAAAAAAAAAGCAGATAGAAAAGCATTCCAGCTAAGTACATAGAGCTCAATCAAAATGGTTTATTTCCTCAGTTCTGTTTCAGTCATAAACCCTCTTTTATGTTTCTTGAAGTCTGGTTAACTTACCAAGCTGTGAATTGTTGGTTGTTGTCTCATCTACAGAAAACAAAAACAGGATGCATTATATTTTACAAATACCTCTGCCTACTGCTCCCCTCCTTGCAATACAAAAGCCAATAGTCCTAGCTATACTTGCAACACTGACTAGTAGTTTTTAGCATCTCTCGTAGAGTAAGGAGAACTCCACCAAATACATGAAATTGCTTTGTTTGTAATGTGAGCACACCCATGTGAAGTTGCTTAATAGTCTGTTGAGGAAAAAAACCCAAATTACCAGCCACCAAAGAAAATTCACCTGGCTAACCTAAGGTGCCTCTGCAGACACTGATGTGCATGGCACCAGCCCCAGACAGATGCAGCACTAGGCTATGAGGGAAGTGAAGAGTCCATGGAACTGCAGACTTAACACTGGCACAAATACCATGGTGAGTGAGGTGCAGCATTGATGGGCTCTGTACAAATGTATTTGTACTAAAGTTGGACCAGAGCTGGCCTTGAAAATAGTATAAGTATCTCCATTCAACACTGCACCAGAGTAAGCCAGCACTCCTCATTCAAAAATCAGATCATCCTGTTTAAGTTCTCTCGTGACCTTTCCTCTTTTCTTTTCTTGACTATAATATTCATGAACCTCATGTCTTCACAATGGGAAGGGAAAATGTGAAGAAATATTAATTCCCTCTTTCTGCTCCAGAAGGAAAAGTGAAGTGCAAGTCAGATTAAGGGACTTCCATAATGCCACTCAGGAAATTTGTGATAGAGTTCAGAACTGCATCCCATTTTTTAAAGATTTCTTTCCATCAAACCATCCTCCTGACACCAGTAGTGGGATGCTCCAAGAGCATAACATGGAGATGCAGAAATATGTTTAACCTAAAAAGCTTTAGCCACATACCTCAAGTAGGTGACACCTAAAAAAAATTATTTTCCTTTTCCAGCCTTATTCATGTTTTCATTTAAAAAAACCTCAACAGTTATAATTAAATCATTTACCCTTTCTTTGGGTAATTAAAGAGCCACAGACAGATTTTTCTTGAAATTATGCAGAATTTTAAGGTAATTGATAAATAACCTTATTTTTTTCCAATTGTAAAAATAGAATTCACAGCCTTTGAATCATAAGCTATATTATCTAATAAGGTTACTCATATAACAAGCCTTATCTGGTTTCCATTCCTCACCCAAGGCAACATTTCTCTAGCATACATGTTTGAGCAAATCTCTCATTGATTTCCCATAAATATTCATGCATGCAACTCTGAAGTTAGTTCTTTTCACTTTTTCCTTGACTAATCAGATGGCAGCAACTAATTGGGTCTACATGTAATGCAGAACACCCCACCCCTTTTTTTCATTGCAGAAATGTTTCTTATAACAAGGGGTATTTGTTCTAAAAATGGTCTTTTGCTAAGATGGTTCCCTATTCTGAAAGGTCAGTTGTTCTCTTTGTATATGTGGGCACAACCACTTTGCGTGTGAAGAAGGATTTTATTTCTCAAGTGTTTAAATTATTTCCATCTAATTATTTCAGATGAAATGCATTCCTTCTCTCAGCTTCCTGAATCTAAGACTGCTGAAATCAGTTTCTTAACTGCAATTACTTTTACATGTCTGTAAACTTAATTTTTTAAACTTTTTCAAATATTTGATTATTTTGTCAACAGCAGTCTCAAATTCTTTTCAGAGACTGCAGGTTGCATTTAAAGCTGCCTTTTTAAACCAAACAATGCTTTGGCAGTAAAAATGGAAGTCAATGGGATTTAAAAGAGCAGATTCTGGCTGACTCTGTTTAGAATTTACAGTGTGTTTGTCTTGTTTCTGCCTTATACCTGAAGGCAAAGCAAAGCGTGTATTAATTTTTTGCAACACTTAGGTAAACACCCAGAGGTGAAGCTGGAAGAAACAGTGAATAGAAAGTGACAGTGAATACTCATTAGCTGTCCAAATTAAATTGCAACACTGAACACAGTACCTTAAATTCCATTATTGGCAGTGAAATCTGACCAAAAAAAAAAAAAGAGTCATCAGCCCACTGAGTTTAGGCTTTTATAATGGCCTTATGCACATAATGATATCCCACAGTGATTTGACTGGAAGCATGTGAGAGACAAACAGAAATATTGGCTCAAATTTTCGACCAAAGACTGCAACAGTAAGGGAAAAAAATAGCGCCACAATCTCATGGAGAATCCACCCTTTCCTTAAGTCACTGAAAATTTATATTAAACTGCAAAATATTTCTCCAGATTTCTGGAATTTCTGCAGTCTATAGGAAAAGTTTGTTCATTCCTACCACTCCTTGTAATGATGGGGCCAGCAGAGATTACAGCATTGCCAGAGGTGCTCTGACGGCTCCAAGTTGTCCTCCCACCAGTGTCTCTTCTTTCTCTGTTACTGCAAATCTGAGCGGTTAATCAAAACAATCACAATTTCAGAGTGGAATGGAATTATTGCCCTTCTGTGCTTCATGCTTTAATGCAAACTCTTTTATAAGCAATACTACAACTTTGATTTTATTTCTTAGCATGCATTACATTACTTTGCAATAAAAACAGCTACAATATTCCCTGGAAGTGTATCTTATAAATGCCTTGCTTCCTGTTGATTTTTTCCTTTATTTACAGAGCTCCATTGCTGTTGTGCACAAGATCCATCCTATAGTATATTAAATTGTCAATAGGTAATTTCTCAAAGCTTTGTTTACAGACAGTTTTTCCCAACAAACATATTTTTCTTGACTAGGGATAGAATACATGCTACAATCATCCCAGAAAGCTTCTTGAGTTAAAATTTACACATTTTCCATAGAGTTCTATATAGCAATGACATATTAAAACAATCCCCAGCATTCTGTCATCTGGAATCCACCTTTACCTTCTCTAACTTATCTACCATTATCTTAAGTATTCAAGTATGCTTCAACCAAGAGTTTTTCTTTAATTTCAACTTCATGTGAAGGATCTTGGACAAACTCAGCACATCAATTCAATAGAAACAATTATTTTAAAGTGTAACATAAAAGTATAAACATTGTACAAAATGTCAGAAGTATAGTGAACTGATAGCATTTTAAAATTCTAAATGGGAAGTCATTCAGTAGGAAATGATACTGTATTCTGAAGACACCACAGAATATTCTGTGTTTATATGTTTATTTAGATGTTTCAGTTTCCAAAATATATTTCTTGTTCCTGACACTCCTAAACTGAAATAATTTTTAATTGTCATAACTTCATGAACTTCAACAAAACAGCAGTTTCCAAACTATAGGGAATGTAATTCCACCCCCCCCCCCCCCCCAGCCCCCATCAGAAACTTTCAAATTTTCCTTGACGGTATAATGGCACTTTACTATAGGTTTAAGTTTTCCATAACTTCCATTCTAAGATATTCCTATTCATCCACTGCAATTGTGGATATTTTTTTTTTTTTAGATGCAGTACTAAGAATATCAGCTCTGAAGCTATCTGTTTTCAACTTTTACAAATGAATTAAGGACCAAAAAGCAAACAGGTAATGTCGCATGTGTTCAACAACCTGCATTTTGCAGGTCTAGTAGTATTCTGTGTCTGGATGACAATATTCATTGCTCTGTTCATCAATTTTATGTTTCTTCAGACACAAAGACATTCTTCAGATTACAAGTCACCTTAATTCTGTGCCATTGAAACTTCCATAGCATTTGTATGCAGAATAACTCCAGTGTGCCTAGTTTAATTAACAGCAGCTTCCCTTCACTGAAACTTACTGGCACAAGAAAGGGACAGTCATCTGCTCTGCACAGCTTTGTCACGCAGTGAAGGAAGACCGTAGACATCTTCTGGTTCTTGTGCTTCACAAAGCGAAACACCTCAAAGGAAAACCGGCCCATTTGGCTCTTGCCATTTTCAATTATAGTTGTCTGTGGGTCCTTGTCACAGCTAGTTTTTGTAGAGAAGATTGAAACTGGGATAAGCAGCTGTATTAGCATTCTGAAGTTCTAAACTGAGAATAAGGTCACTTAGTAAGTTCAATGCTTCAGCTCCTTGGAAAAGAGCACAGCAACCTAATGTGAAACATGGGAAGCCACAATCTGCCTGTTAGGCTGCACCGTCCTGTGCTGAAATACATTTCTACAAAAACCAATGTTTTGTTTTGAAACACCACAGCTATAACCAAGGTACTATTTAATTCAAGTCCCCAGAGAAACCTGAGACTTGAAGCAAAGAGTAATCAGGTGAGCACCTCCCATATGAAGACAGGCTGAGAAAGTTGGGGCTGTTCAGCCTGGAGAAGAGAAGGCTGCGTGGAGACCTCATAGCAGCTTTCCAGTATCCAAAGGGGGCCTATAGGGATGCTGGAGAGGGACTCTTCATTAGAGACTGGAGTGACAGGACAAGGGGTAGCGGGTAAAAACTCAAACAGGGGAAGTTTAGGTTGGATATAAGAAGGAAATTCTTTCCTGTTAGGGTGGTGAGGCACTGGAATGGATTGCCCAGGGAGGTTGTGAGTGCTCCATCACTGGCAGTGTTCAAGACCAGGTTGGACGAGGCCTTGGGTGATACAATTTAGCATAAGGTGTCCCTGCCCACGGCGGGGGGGGGGGTTGGAACTAGATGATCTTAAGGTCCTTTCCAACCCTAACGATTCTATGATTCTATGATTCTATGCTAACAGGCAACTCAAAAACATAGACAATATCCCTCTAGCAACTGTCACTGCTAAGATTTAATCTGAGATATGCCAAGATGTTTTTCAAAGTTCCAATTCAAATAAATGTTACTGCTAGGAGTAGAAGCAGGAGCATTTGTCTTTAATCATTTGCTTAACTGCTTTCCTGAACTGGAGTCTGTGATGTTTTACATCACTGTCATTCACCACAATGGTGCCTTTAGTAAAATAAAGGCCAGTTTAGCTATTCAGTTTGTGTGCTTACGGTATCTCTAGTAGAGCCATTTTGGATATATGCTTCTCTACCTTCATAATTCTTATGACGTTGCTCTTGCTTCTGTGTTCATGTTCACCAACCAGATAAGTCCTGACATGTTATCTGTAAGCCTAGCCTTTGTTTCTCCCTGCTATTATTGCTTAAACTTTCCAGGTAGTTTGGAGCACTGCTATTGGAAAGATTTATAACTGTATTTTAAAGAAAAGACCCATGAAATACTGAGTGTGCACAGGACCTACCTGAAAAAAAGATCATATCGGAGATCATCGCTAGGATTACCAGATGGTGTGGTGTAACAGTAGTCCATCAAAACATTCCACCTGCACAGGAAGCAAAGTGATAGACGAGGTGAACTAGCAATGTAAGAGTAGGGTTAGAAAGCAAATGAGGTAAGATTAAGAGCAGTAAGGCAAGCATACAAACTGATAATGCAGGCTGTTACACTGAAGCTGAGCTGCTGTACTTAACAGGTCACATAGAAGTGATCTTGCATTCTCAATATATTACCTGTTTCTTCCCACTACTTAAAAAGTTAAACAGCACAGTATAGCAGCAGAATTGTATAAATCAAATGATTTGGTTTCATGCAAGTCAGCTGTCACACCAACGCAGGTTGTGTACTTCGTGTCAGAAGTCATGGTTTCATAGGACTAGAAATAAAAACCATCCCACTTTTAAAAGCCCTAGAATTTCTCACTTGATCAAGTTCCTTTCTTAAATAAGAGCAATATACAATTTAAATTACTATTCAGGAGAACTTTTATCATGAGGACAGCAGCAAGATATGCATTCAATTCACAATCAAGGACCTGATACCCCAGAGCTGAGGGCAGTGATTATCAAACAACAACCAATATTTTGACATATAAAAGTCTATGAAGAAAGATAGCTGCTTCTAAATCAGAAAAATTTGCAACACCAAAAGCTAAATAGCAAGCAAGACAAGAAATAACATCCTTCATGGTACCTGCCATCAAGGTTGGTTGCTCTTACAGCTGCATATATTTTGGTTTTCAAAGGTAAACCTGTACTTGGAATAAGGAGCTGATGGCTGTAGGTTGAATCCTGAAAAACAAACATTGCCTCAGTGTACCAGAAATTCTACTGTAACAGTCCACCTGCAGCCACAGGCTGAGCTTCCATCTAATTTTTCTGACTGAAAAATGTGGGACAGTCATTTACTTTGTCCTCCTTAAACGGAAGAAGTAAAAAGCAGTGCCAGAGCATTTGGCTACAAGTTTGTAAAGATGAGAAACGCTTAATTGGCCTTATCCTATGCAATTATTTTAGGGAAACTGCTTATGATTTTATGAAGTGGTTGGATTCTTAATTAAAGAAAATGTAGCAATCATTAACATCTCATTAAGCCTCGCAGCACCTATAGGCAAATATATCAGCTACTGTAGTTTTCTAAAAGAGGAGCTTGACTAGATTGTAACAGTGCCGCAGGAGATAGCGTTTATATATCTTAAGCTGTAGTTTGGGAAAACAGACACATTCTATTTTGCAAAGTGTAGTTTTGATGGAAGTTGGCTTGTTGATAACTACAAGTAAACATTTTCATTTAAATTCCAGTATTTAAAAAAGCTGTTTCAAGAAAGCTGTATATAACATAAAAACTGGGAATGCCCCATATACTGCTACATAGATATAGCAGTTTTACTGGTTTCTTGTTCAAAGGCTGAGCCATTCATGTCAGCACAGCCGCAAAGCTACAAAGCGGATGTGAGTGACGGATGTTAATTCAGCATATCAAAATGCACATACTGGTAACATCACCTACGTCAAATTGGTTGCTAACTCCGAAAGCACAGGGGCTTAGTACTTTTGAGACCTGGTCAAGGTCAAAACACTCAATACATAGAAAAAGTTTTGTTATAAGCAGGATTTTGACCAGGTTCAGTGTGGCAGGCAAGGCCAAGACCAGCAGCTGACAGCAACAAGGATTAAGCACAAAATCACCTATGTTTTCCAAAAAGAACAATGCCAAAATTCAGAGCATGCCAATATTAAATCTCTGCAGCATCAGGGCCCTTGGGAAGTGTACATGCACACACAGACCAGCTCTGTGACATACACAAGCAAGTCCTTGACAAACCATTTAAGTAAGTTCAGGTAAGTTTCCTTTCTTTAAAATTAACCTTACATTTCTCTAATAGGTAGCTCTGTCACATTTTGCAACTGATTAAAAAGTGCACAGAAAGTCCCTCACTCTTGCATTCCACGGTTCTTATTTTCTTAAAGAGTAGGTTTATTCAGTTAGACAGATATTTACAGGAAAACCTAAAAGCACACAACCACTTAGGATCTGTGAAAGCCCAATAAATATCTTGCTATTAAACTCTTTAGTCTATCATGTCTCCTCTTGTCTTTCCTAACAATAACATGCTAACAACATAAACGTAAACATCACCTTTTGAGGGAATATGGAAGCGAGCTGAAAGATGAAGAATCAATGTTAGGAAATAACATTACAGCTAAAATTTAAAAGTATGGCTGCTTTCAGTCAAGAGCCAAATCTGTACACAACCCCTCACCAATGCCAAGTGTGGACAAGAGCCTTGAGGTCCCTCCTAAATCCAGAACTCCCTAACAGGGACCAAGTGAGGCTGCAGAATTTTCCCTAAAAATGATGCTTGATAGATTGAAAATTTGATATTTAAATCAGGTATATAAATGGATGAGTAAAAATTTTAATCAACATAAAAAATATCATTTTGGGGATATTAAGTAAAGGTACAAGAATTTTTCATCTTTTACTGTCACCATCCACATTTACGTAGTAAAAGCTTTTACAATAATGCATATCAAAGTTAAATTATCTAAAACATATGGGAGTAGTGTTAGAAAATGTTAAAATTATTAACCCTTCAAATCTTGGAAGTCCATGCAATGAGGTCACAAGTGCAGTGGGCTTTTTTGAACAAATTCCACAGCCCTCAATTCAATTACAGGTGACCAAAACATTCTGATGAAGCATGAACATAAAAATACCCCAGCAAGAGTGCTCCAGGTTATTACTAAGGGAACAGGTCTGGAATATTTTTACGGAATTCTACAGAGCACTCCCTGTGTCAGTACAATATACACATACACAGACATACATATATAGTAACATAATAAATGCAAATTTACACTTTGGAGTACGATCATTATTACTACAACTGATTAGTCATGTGGCACTACAACCTGAAAGCCAGAGCTCTAAACTGGGGAACTGTATAAATACAGGACAAAAAAAGACTCTGTCTGTCCTCAAAGACCTGCCATACAAATACAGAACAGGTACATGCAAACAAAAAGGACAAGGAAATTCAGAGATAAAAGGTGCCTGGATGAATGTCCTGGTTCATGGGAGCAGTGGGAAGGGAATAGCAAATAATAAGGAAGAGTCTATACTTTGTTCTGCTAATCTAGCTTGTACCCACATAGTGCGCAGCAATGGTTTTAATTCAGGTCATACTACTGTGTTTTTTACTCACATTGTAAAGCAACAAATTCAAAGTGCTGATAAATGTACCATTGTTCTCTCTTACAGAAATAGCAGCTGATGACCTACAACAGAAGCAGAAACCAAAAAATATCATGAAGATATCTTCGTGTGTGTTTACGTACTTCATTGGTTTTTATCATTAAAAAAAAGCCAATGAGTCATATTGCAAGAAGTTATAAACTTCAGAAATAGGAATTTATAGTTGGAACATTGACAGAACCTTAACTATGAAGAAAATAATGGATACTGTTGAAAAAAACACATCAGAAAAATAATCAGTAGAAAGGCAAAGTGACAAAAGGGTCATGATGTACAAGGTATAGTCATGGAAATATTTTATTTTGAACTCTATATTCAAATGCTTTCAAACTTTCATCAAGAATTTTAATTATTCTGCTGCCTCCGTTTTGTCATCAGGCAACCTGAGTTTTAAAGGAAACTTTACATTATTTAAGGCAGGCAGGCAGCTCCTCATAAACTGTTCTCTCATACAGTGATGTTATAGTATTTTCTTTTCCTTTGCATCACCTCTTCTTTCAGTGCTTTTCCCTTCCTCTTTACTCTTGCACAGCTAAAAATTACTAGGTTGACAATACTGCTATGGCATGCATATGCTTAGGTGTATGTGCATGTGTGTGCATACACATGGGCTTACACAAACATGGGAATGAAACATATAGAAATAAAAAACACACTTACGAAGCAAGCTGGGTATTGTTAACCAAGTACTCCAGTGGATAGCTACAGCTAAATTTGTACAGCAACCCAGGCAAATAGCTGATAATCGTTGGTGGGTCTGGTGTATCAATATAGCCTGAAACATTACCTATCTGTACCACTGAGGTATTTCCATAAGCATTGATACCTTGAACTGAGGATACCTATTGAGGGAGATAAAAATTCCTATTACCAGAAAGTTAACAATGGAACAAAAATTACCTAAGGACACTGATGCTTTGGCCCATAATTCAGCCAGAGATACCTTCAGAAAAGCCTTCAAAAATTAATTGAGCTCAATAATATGTTCCCTGTGTTTTGTTTTTCACCTACCCAAAATAATGCATATACACTTCATGAGAAATATCCCTGTTCTTGAAACAGACTTGAGCAACACTAAAAAAAACCTCACGACTTACTGAGAAAAAAAGCTGAAGAAACATTTTGAGTACAGTTAAAATATATTTGCTTAAAATGAATTTCCATATTCAGTAAAGCCAATACACAAGACATTTCGTTCATAGAAACAATACTCTGTCACTCTTGAGCTTTGTTTTCGACACATCAAAAGGAGTGTACTTTGTAAGCAGATACAAGCCAAACAGCTGAACTTCAAGTCTGGTTTTGTTTACGTTCGACACCTCTAAATTTAAATTATAAACTATGTGCAAAGAAACATTGTCAGAAATGCCAGAGCTGAAAAGTAATACAATCTTAATGC
The DNA here is from genome assembly GCF_028554395.1 of Pezoporus wallicus. Classification (NCBI taxonomy): domain Eukaryota; kingdom Metazoa; phylum Chordata; class Aves; order Psittaciformes; family Psittacidae; genus Pezoporus; species Pezoporus wallicus. The sequence goes on from NW_026641436.1 coordinate 24,695, forward strand.
CAATGCAATCTTAATTCTGTCGCTGAATGTCTGCTATCCTGTACTGCTCAGGCTCACAGAGTGAGCTGAGCCAGAAATAACATGCAGGCCTCTCAGTAGGGCCCTGTCTCAGTAGGCATGTACACAATAAGGCGGATTAACAGGGCATTGGACATCCACTGTAGCATTCCTTTTGCATCACAGTATTAGCAAAAGAGATGCTTTCAATAGTTTTAGAATTTGCAGTTTCTTAAAAAGACATTTCATTATGGAGGAATCATCCTGAGATGCACATGTATTTCAACATTTTGCATAAAGTAGCACAGGAGCTATTTTTATTTCTTTGGCTACAAAAGAAATGACTACAAGACAGATGCAGTCTTATACTTTGTCAGTTGTATACCTAGTTATTTGCTAAATGGCAGGAAAGTGATGAAAATCAAATTTCCTAGGATTTGTTTGTTGACTGAAAAACACAGGCTAGAGTATTAAAGTAGTATAGCCAACTACAGCTTCCTCACCTTCCCACCTCCCAAATTTAAAAAGTTGCATCTGATGTATTACAGACAGACCTGGGGTTTACCTGAGTGCTGCCTCAACTGTTGTATATCCTACAAAAAATGAGTTTGAAGGTCATTACTGTGAAACACAGCCAAGAAATGCGTAGGATTGTATCACTCCACTGTGGGGAACATGATAACGAACGCTCCTAGCTCCTCTAGCCTCCTTCTTTGTGGCATAGTATTCAAAGCTTAGAGGATGAAAGGGGTTTCTGGTTACATTTTTAGCAGTTGCTACTTTGTATCTTGTGCACCCTGGTTGGGGAGCTTCATGGAAAGATCCAATTAGAATCATAAAAACATAGAATAGTTAGGATTGGATAGGACAATAAGTTAATCTAATATCAAACCCCCTACCTTGGGCAGGGACATCTCGCACTAAACCATGTCACCCAAGAACTCCATCCAACCTGGCCTTGAATGCTGCCAGGGATGGAGCATTCAGACAGCCTGTGCCTCGCAGTAAAGAACTTATTCCTTATATCTAACCTCAACTTCCCCTGTTTAAATTTGAGCCCATTATCCCTTGACCTATCACGACAGTCTCTAATGGAGAGTCCCTCCCCAGCATGCTTGTAGGCACCCTTCAAACACTGGAAAGCTGCTATGGGGTCTCTACACAGATTGTCTTCTCCAGAATGAACAGCCCCGACTTACTCAACCTGTCAATTTTTTTTTCTGTGCTCTCCCTGGCATGCCTTTGGCAGCATCAATATCCCTCCAGCTGTAGGCTTTGTGGCTCCCTAAACCATAAATACATCCCTAACCAGACCGCTAATTTGTGTGACATCTTCAAGCTGAGGCTTACATCCTCCAGCTGAGTAATTGTCCCAGATGAAAAAGGTGTTGATGGAACAATGTTGGTGCAGTGCCATGCTCCCATTGGCATGATTTTTCCAGCCCTAGTATTCTAAGAGCTGTAGGCTTTGTGGCTCTCCAAATGCTGACTCTAACCCCGATTTGCGTGGCATCATGGATCTGAGGCTGACATCTTCCAGTTGAGTGGGTGTCCCAGATGAAAAAGGTGTTGAAGAAGCAATGCTGGTGCAGTGCCATGCTCCCCTTGGCATGCCTTTGGGAGCCCAATTTATTAGGACTCCAAATACTGGAACCAGTGTTCGTTTGGGTTTTGTGGAGTTTTGTTTGTTTCAATTTTTCCTTTCCTTAAAAAAATCAAACTTTTGCAGTTAGACTCAAATAGGAAGTTCAGGGAATTTACTGTGATCAACTCTATGGGAACAGCAAGATGTTTTTTCCTGTCAAATTCTTCTACTCCAAGTCATGGAGATGCTACAGCGTTTTAGGGAAAATGGTAGAAGATAATCTTGAACTTGGTGAACAGTTCTTGTTGAAATATTAAAAGAAAATCTGAGGCAAATAGGTCACAGAGTATATTGGACATTCCAGCCCGGTTTTGCAAAGTTATTAGCAACGAAAGAGGGGGTTTGTTTTAAAAACTGACAGGTATCATCAAATGCAAGTATGAATTCCAGATACAATATAAGCCTTAAAAATAATACATTTTTACATTTGCTTTTCTAAATTATTCATAGATACTTTAATACAAGTCATCACTGCTTGTACATTGTGATATACACAAATGGTACAACTCTTCTCCCTCCGTTTAGAAGGTTTGAGACCTCATGGGTCCTTCTCTCCCTGTTCCAAGTAAGATAGCTTTATTGAATAAAATGAAATTACAGTGGTACAAAACAGACTTCCAAGTCAGCTCCTGGTTCCAATTCTGGTTCCAGAAACTCACCCACAGCTAAAGATTAGTCATTAGCTGCACAAAGATGAACTAAGATGGCTAAACCAGCATCCATCATATTTGAGAAATTGCAGCAGTCCAGTGAAATTTCCACTGACTGGAAAAGGGGAAATATAGCCCCCATGTTTAAAAAGGGTAAAAAAAGTAAGACCAGGAGAACTACAGGCTGCTTATTCTCACTTCTGTGCCCTTCAAGATGATGAAGCAGGTCCTCCTAGAAACTATGCTAAGGCACAGAGAACATGAGGAGGTGATTGGTGGCAGGCAGCATGGCTTCACTAAGGGCAAATCATGCCTGACTAATCTGGTGGCCTTCTACCACAGGGTTACGGATTTGGAGAGGGAAGAGCAACTGACATCGTCTACATGGACTTGTACAAAGCATTTGACAATGCCTTGCACAGCTTCCTTGTCTCTAAACTGAAAAGCATGGATTTGACAGATGAACCACTCGATGGATAAGGAATTGGCTGGATAGTTGCCTTAAGGTATACTTTCTAATCAGAAGACAAATGTGCGTCCCAACACATTTTCTTTTTACTAATCATGATTACAAATTACCAAACTTTCTCTAGATTTTTTTGGTATATGCAATATATTACTAACTGGGTAAGACAAAGTAAACATCATGTTTAAGAGATACAATGCTGTTAAGGCCATTCACTTGATTCTATTCATAAACAGCCATGCTACAATTTCACTTTGACTTTGTCTTACCACTAGAGTGTTTCCACAGGATTCTAAAGTACTCAGATTGATGATGAAAATGACCATTGCTGGAAAGGTGTTGTTATTGATGAAACCCCTGCAGTGGGCATCACCATGTTTCCCGTTCAGCGCCAGATCTGTCTCAGAATAGCCAGAGAAAAGAACTGTGCAAAAATTTATCTTCATAGTAATTGTCTGTACTCCACAGAAAACATTGATATCTCGTTCAGCTGTGATAAAAATACAGGAAAAGGCATTGTAAGATGTATTTCAAGTAATCACCATGTAATTATTGTAGCAGTTACTCTACTGTTGTAACTTCTGATCAAATAAATTTTTAGACCCCAGTTAAGGCAAAATATTGGAATATAAAGGTCAGAATAGAATTATTCAAAAAAAAAAGATTTGACCCTACAACTTCAGTAAAGAAAGCACAAGAATTAATATAGTAAAAGAGTCTACCACACAAAACATAATTTCAAATTTCCCTGGCAAATCATTTAGTAGCATATTCATAAGCCAAAGCACTGCAGTGTAGCAGGAAACTGCAAGTGAATAAATATTTGGAGTCCAGTTAACCCCCTTTACCTGAAGAGGCTCTCTCACCTGTGTTCTGGAGCTCTTCAACCCAGGAAACAGAGCTGCAGCAGCTTCACTCAGCTCCAGCAGCTTCACTCAGCTCCAGAGCCCTAGCCCATTACATGGCATTCCCTTTTGCCTACTGAGAATAATGCCTGTCAAATTCTGGGACAAAAGGTTTTAACTTTTTTTTTTACTTCTATCTATCTCAAATGCAGAGTTACTTTTCTTTTCTAGCTCTCAAAATCAGCACTAAAAAATTCCAAGCATTGAATCTTCACTGCCTGACATCACAAGCAAGAAAGAGCAGGACTCTACTCTCAGCAACTATGGGCAGTGTGGGGTGATTAGCACTTACTTGTAACACAATTTTCTCCCAAGTCCCTGAGATTTGGCAGACATGGAATCTGAGATGACTTTTTTTTTTTTTCTTGGGGCGGGGGGGGGGAGGTGAGGCAGAACTGCAGGAGGCCCCTAAACACCCACAGAAAGAGCTGTATTCAATTCATCGGTATCACATTGCGAATATAAAACTATGGCACAGGGCTGGTGCAAAAAAATGACCAGAGAAAAATTGAAAAAGAACAGAAAGAGGAATCTAAATTTCCGTCCAGTTGTTGCAATCCTCTCAAGAACAGAAAAACAGTTACATGAAAAGCTACAAAAGCTAGATCTGAGAAGGGTGGGCACTATTCACACAAACATTTGAAGCAAGCCTGTATAACTCTTACTTTTAAGAAGGGGAATATATAAGCAGTTTGTGAAATACTCAGTTAAACAGAGATTTTGTCAAGGATGGGGACAACGTATTTGATCTTCTTTGCATGTCTTATTTCTCTGCTCTTCATATTCACGTTAAGTGAAAAAGAATCAAATCCACTGCCAACAAAGTACCTAAAAGTATGGTGGCAACACAGGACACAATAAACAGACTGTAGGCTTTCTGCTGAATTAAGTTTAATAAGAGAGCTGCCCCTTTCTAGAAAAAATGAAACAAAACAATAAAAAGTGAAAACTATTCTAATTCAGAAAGCAACTACATTGAATGGTATTACAGGGTAATCCTATACTGAGAGTTCATCACTATACTGTTCAGTTCAATTGCTGTCTCAGAATACAAGATGTGAGCAAGACACTATTCACAGCCATTATTATTATTATTATTGTTCTGCCTAAGAAACAGCAGAGGCAGGAAGGATAAGCAATGTAACAGTGAGTAAAAGTTCTCTTTAGCTGAGTGAACCCTGAGACATGTTACTAAAACTGACATTTCTTTCCTCACTGTATTAACAGGTCTGGACACCTAGTGTTCTCAAAACATCATTCCTATTTTCTCAGAGGCATGAGTGTACATCATACATAGATACATGCAATTTAATATTGAAATGCAGCACTAAATTCTGCCATCAACTTCATTTTGCTCAAAAATAGATATTTCTTTATTTCAATAAAAGGACATTAGAATATTCTCTTACCCAGATAAAACATGAAAGAATACCCAACTAGATGTTTCTGACCCAAATCTATAGAAAATATTTACAATAACATGATTTTCTGGTGAATACCTTGGTCACGAAAGAGGTGTGGCAAAAGCAGGTAAAAGTCCACTGATATCAGGGGGGGTGTTCTGATTACTACTAATTTGAACCATTGTGCAAGTAAGAAGTAAAGCAAAGCACATTAGAGGAGTTTCATTTTCACCAAGATAGTTAATCCTCACTTAATGTGGAGTCTTGCCCCCAGGCTTCAGACAGATTTAAAGCTCTGCATTTAAAATCAAGCACTGCTTTGAACCAAGGAAATAAAGAAGCCATTAGTAAAAGAGGGCTATTAAACACTTACCGGGAAACCTGCTATGGAGGTTAGCATCACAGTTGTATCCATTGAATTGAGCAGTCACTGAAAGCACTTTAATCGTCAGCAGGAGCACTAACCATATCTGTTCCATTGCAAAACCTAGCAAAACATTAGGTGGTTACTACATACATCTGTTCATTGCATTAAAGATGCTTACTGCAGACATTTAACCACCTGAGAGGTGATGGCCTCCTGCAAATGGACTGAGGATAAAGCTCAAAATCTTATGCGAAAGAGGCCACGAGCAGCAGGGCCCATTTCTCTACTTCTGAGTAATGTACAATTTCTATTCAGTTCTACATCTTCTAATCAACACTTGTGGCAATAAAAGCACTTAATGATGATATAAAAGGAAAAAAAATCTGTAAAATATATCAATAGATTTGGATCGCTTAAACTCCAACAGCTTTTATTTTTTTTTTGTCATTTCAGTGTAAAAATTCTTTGAGAAAGGCACCTTGGAACATTAGATTTGTTGTAGCCAAGTCCTTGAAAACCATACAGATAAACGGCTTGCTGACAAATTCTCAGGCTCAAGGTCCTAGAATAAAAATCAGTTCATAAATACTTGCCAAAAATCTGTTCTTTTAAGCATGCATGCAATTGCAGTGAACTTATGTACAGAGTCTGCACATACTTGAATTGTATCTGGCAAATGGACCATGACATCAGAACACTGCTTACTAGTGTCTTGAGTAACTATTCCTCTTGGAAGGAAAACTCCAAGGTGTAATACGTGTGGTATTCAGTGCAACCAAAAACCAAAATGTAATTCATGCTTTTGTGAAAAATATCCCAAAATATTGAGATTTTTGTCCATGAATCGAAGTGTCTATTAATTATTATTATAAGACTTTGGAATCTTATGAAATATTTCTGCTAATGTAGACCTCAAATGCAGCAATGCATTTGCCTAGACAGAAACTGAGCAATTCTAAGATTTAGGAGTCTTGCTTTCTCTAAGACTACAGACACAGATAATGATCACCACCTTTCTCCAAATGGACAAAAACCATTCATAAACTCCATAAATGCAGCACAGCTAACACAGCCATACCCTGCATGGCAAGAAGCTGTTACGCATTGCAGAGAAGAGCTGACAACAGCACACTCTTATCTGTACCTTTTATAGCTACACAGCAGTCTGAGCTCATCTGCTCAAATTAATAGAAAGGCGTACGCTAGCTTTCAAAACAGGCTCAGAGTTCACACACCTGGAATTTAAAGGCTTGTGTTGAAAGATGACCCATAGAAGACACTCCCAAGTGCTTCTTGTCAGCAAACAAGCCAACTACAGCAAAAAAGTCAAAGGCATGTGCAAATTCTTGGCCATTTACTCCTGCATAATTCTGCTTGGAAGCCCACAGAATAAAAATAAGAAAATTGGAAATGCCAGCTTCCTGCTAAGCCTGCATGTTTTCTAAATCAGGTATAACTTCTAATACCATATTCAAAAGCTGTTTTGCTACCAAGGCCTGCACAGCTTCCCCAAAGTGTGATCTATGGCAACAGTGCAACCTCCTTTCAGTTTCAGGTAGATATAAAACTCTAAATGAAAGCACTCTTTGACCTTCTAATCCTTTTCCATTAGACTCTTGTGGCATTTGACAGCACTTACAGCTAAAGCTGGTGAAGAACTGTGGAGACATAAGAAAATAAATTTTCTAACTGTGTTGCTATGAAACTTCTATATTTTCATGATCTCACCTTCTCAATTACTCTTAAGTGAAGTACGGTGGTGTTTTGTTTACTATGAAAATTCATACTTTATTTTGAAAGAAATATTTTTTCCTTTGGAAAACTGGCATTTCTCCAGTGTACTGGATCCTTATCTCTGCTTGTACAACAGTTATATCGATAAAGTGGCTATTATTGTTCTGTTGTACATGAGCTGGTTCCTGATGTCCATCACAATGGTATAAATAAAGAGCAATTTACCAAGATCTAAGCTGACTTCAATTTTCTAACTGCCACAGTAATATTTACTATCAAATAAACACTGTTTGAAAAAATAATAATGAAAGATGACACTGAGAAAGCTGTAGCTGTTGTTTTAGATGAAAAGAAGAACTTAAATTCTAAAATTTTAGTTATTAAACAACTTCTGCTGCTGTGTTTCAGAGAAAGAAGAGATGACTACGAAGATACAAAGCTGAATGAAAACATTAAGTATGTATAAGATTAGTTCTCTAGCTGTATTCTGAACAAGACCAATTTTAACACAACCAGTAATGCCCTACTTGCTTCCTGTCTATTGACTTGTCTGCACATGGATCAACATGACCAGTTGAGCTGAATACTCCTGATTTCAGTTAAATAAGTTAGGAATATACATTATTTTTCATTTCTCAAGAGAAATGAAATAGGGCTAGAAAGCACTATGAGAGGCCAATCTCACCTATCTGCCCACCCCAGCAGGAGTCAAGGCAGCCATTCCTGGTTTTCCAGCCTGTTTTTAGAGGCCTCTGGCAATCTATTTCTCAATGGAAATTTCTAAAACTTCAGTTCCCCAAACATAAAAGGCATCTTAACCAAAAGGTTTATACTATATTGATATTGCTGAAAATTTCATCTGAGCAGCACAAAAGTCTTATCAAACTAGTGACAGAAACATCATAACCTTATTGTCTGTACATGAATATGAAATTAAAATTTCATGTAAAAAAAAAAGAAAAGGAAGATAATATACAAGTGTCAGGAATAGGGTGATTTATAATCCATGAGTCAAAATCATATGGAAGTTACCTACATATTCAGCATTGAGTTGCCCCTGCACATCTTACTGTTCTGTGCAGTGTATCATTGAAGAGTACAAAGGCTCGAGTTGCATCACAGTCTTTAAACTTAATCATTACCATTTTACAAAGCCATGACCCTTGTTTTCACAAACTTCACTATGTCAGAAAACTCCCACAAGATTCCAAAGACGCTTATGATTTAAACAAAAGCCATTTTTCAGTCAATTTAGGAACTTAGTTTTATGAAGAAACAGTGGTTTGGCCTATCTAGATTCCCTGTTCCTTCCTCTCTCACCACCCATTTATTTCTCTTCTTTACCCACCCTCTTTAAAAAAGATCTTCAAAAATTTTCCATTGTAAAAAGCATTCACTGTTTCCATTATACATTTTTATTGAAAATCATTTGTGAGACAGTTCTAAGTATTATATCAAATATTCATCCTGTTATCATGGTTATAGGATGTTCTACGAGAGCATCCTGTAATCTTCTGCTTGTTCTTTATTTTTCATTCACAGGGTGTGGCAGTTTAAAAAACAAACAAACAAACAAACCCACCAAAAAAACCAAAAGAAAAAAACATTTAATAGTAAAAATGAAAACTTCTGAGAGAAAATTATATATGCAAGAAGTATGTGTCGTGGTTTAAACCCAGTCAGGTAATTCGGTCGCTCACTTCCCCCCCTTTCTTGCCCTCCCCCTGCTCTCGGAGGGACAGAGAGGAGAATCAAAAGAATGCAACTCCCACGGGTTGAGATAAGAACAGTTTAGTAACTAAGGTATAACACAAATCACTACTGCTACCACCAATGATAATAATGATAAAGGAAATAACAAGGGAAGAGAATACAACACCTCAGCACCAGCTGACCGATAACTCGCCCCCCAAGCCCGACCAAGCACCGACCGATACCTCCTCCAACCCTGCAGTCTCCCAGCCCTTCCGGCTAACTCCCAGTTACATCCTGGGCATGACGTGCTGTGGTATGGAATACCTCTTTGGTCAGTTTGGGTCAGGTGTCCTGTCTCTGCTTCCTCCTGGCTTCCCCTCCTCCCTGGCAGAGCATGAGGCTCACAAAGTCCTTGGCCAAACCAAAACATCCTTGTTATCAGCTCTGTTCCCGAGCTGAAAGTCAAAACACTGCACTGCACCAGCTACCAAGAAGGAGAAAAATGACTGCTACTGCTGAACCCAGGACATTATGTAACAAAGCTAGTGAAGAATGTGTTTTTATACATGTATTTTACATGCCTAAAATAGTTTCTTCTGTTGTTGATTTACATTTGTCTTACTGCCACATTTGCTTTGGTACCTGCACTCAAGTTGTGAATAGTTGTGAAGTACATTAAATGTACTGCTGTCAGGTCTTCTAGAGCCTCTTGTTTCTAGATGCATATTAGATCATTTGCTATCACTTAAAAGTAACTTGGTGAACAAAACCAGAAGACTACCTCTCTCTACCTCAGATTCTTCTGTTGAACTTTTTTTAACTTGTACATGCAAAATATTCAGATAACATTTTCACTATTGCCTTCTACTTCATCGCCTTGGCTCTTCTGAAACAGATAAAATAGGACTTGGAACTTCACAGTATCTGTCTTGAAGACAAGCTTACCAAATGGTGATAACTGGCTGTTTTCAAAAGGATAATTACAGAGTAAAGGGCACCCAAGAGAAGAAGAATTTGAAGACACTTTTCAATTACAAAGTTTCCCTCTGGTTGTGGATTATCTTTGGAGCTGAGACTTTGAAACATAGCTTTCCTCTTCTTACACATTTCTGATTTCAGACTCTATAGTGCCATCCCATTTCTGACACCAAGCAAAACCTGCAAAGCTGAAAAAATACATACATGCAGACAAGCACACGCATGTATATACATGACATATATACATGACACAGAGGTACACATATGTATCTTGAAGGTCAGCAATTTCCTAAGCAGAGGACTAAAGCTGATGACAGAGGAAAGCTATGAACAAACTGTATGTTCCCAAAAATACAGCATTTGAAGGTACACAACCCAGACGTATACATGTTAAATTATTACATTTGTTGTAATGAAATAATAAAACTAAGAACAGAGTTCAGTTCACCCTAGAAAAACAGCTGCTTTTTTATTTTTGCCCCACCAAAAATAGTTTTGGTTCTATAGGTAAGCTAATACCTTTCTCTTACAGCTATTCAGAATGCAAAGATTTGCAGTTGCAGACTATGCAAGACAGACACATACACATAGTCAGGCATAAAAATCGTTTTCAGCATCAATTATTTGGTCCTAGAATGACTGGTGTTTATTCACTAGTCACATATTTTTCTCCATTACTGAGATTTAAAAACAAGAGTCCTGAACTAGCTCCATATTACATCAGCTTTGTAATTAAATGTTGGGTCAAAGCTTGGAACCCCTCCTTAATCAAACTTCCATCAGAATCAAACAGGAGCTTTACACGATGAAGACTAAATCATAGCTAAAGTCTCAAATGCAAAGACATTCTGTGAATCAAGCAGGTGCTTACACTGTCCAAAGAAAATGAGAGATGGGGGAACAAACTTTTGCTCAGTTTTGTAAAAGCAATACACAATGGTTTTGCTTTGGTTCTAAAATTTAAAAAATTCTGGTTCAAATTTCCACAACAGGAAGCCACACCAAAATCACTAGTATCACTAGTGAAATACAAAGACTAAATTTTCACCAACATGGGACACAGCAACTAAAATTCAAGACCATAAATTATTTATATGGAAACAATCTATAGCTTGCTTATGAATTTAAATGAAATAACCATTCTAAACCCTGCTGAACACCAAAATGCTTGAAAATCTAGATCCCAAAGACACTGCTCAGTGAATCTTACCACTGGTAGTGAGAATTAAATATGTATGTTGGGTAATTAATAGAAGCCTTACAGGCATGCTGTTGTTTTCATCCTACAAAATCAGTGAAAGGTGTGCTTCGAGAGACATGCACTAGTATAGGTCCATCTGGTGCTTCATCTCATAGCCTTGGATAGGCAAAAGCTCCAGCTGAGGCTGGCTTTTTGCCTGCTCAGAGACTAGGGAAATTTAACTGGTGTACCATACTGACAAAAAAAACCAAAACAAAACCTCACAAAATAAAACCCCACCCTCCCCCAAAAAAACCCAAACAAAAAACCCCACAACCCCAAAAAAACCTCCAAAACCATTCATAATAATCTTTGAAACATTATACTTGTAATGATGCAGACACGCATACACAACAAAAACTTGTCTGCACTGGGATTAAAAGAAATCTGGTCTGAAAAGAAATTAAGTTAACCACATATTTACAAGGTAAGAATATATGACTATATTAAGTATTTCCAAGGGATTTACATAAAGTAACATAATACCTTCTCTTCTAAGGAGAAAAACTGTTAACTGTTAGGGAAATACAGTTATTAAAGCATAAAAATACTGAACAACTAGTTGTTGAACAAGCCAGAGATCTTGACTTACTAGATCTATTTAAACTTACTCACTTAAGACTGTTGAAGTCATGGAGTAAACTGTTTACCTGTTACTCTGTGCTAAATATCAGAGTTATTCTAACTTTGCCTATATCCACTAGTGAAATACTAATATTCTTCAAATGCACCCCTTCCACTCACCCTGGTCCATAGTAATTTTACTTTAGTTATGCTTAGTAATGGAACAGCTAGATTTTACTTTAAATATTGCCAGAATACTTGCTTTGCTTTCCAACAAAGATGACTTCAGTAGGATATTTAGATCTTTCTTCCTGCATTTCACAGAAAATATTACTGAAACTTTTCCAGATATTTATTTTAACCTAGGAAATGATAGCATTTTCCAAATCTTGCCCATCTTATCATACAACGAATGTTCCTAAATATGTATTTGACAGATAAGCTAAAAATTTAGAGGTTTTGTTCGAAATTATGTTTCTGACTCCATGGTTCCCAGATACCGCAATTAAATGTGAAAGCACAAATAAGTTTAATATTCCTGATACAAAAATGCACAAAAATCACATCTCCTAAGCCTCACAGGAAAGACAGATTTTTATTGTGTTTTTCTAACCTGCGTGAGCTAGCCACTGTTTCCCACAGGACATTCATACAGATATGAAGTGGAGAATATTGTCAGTGAGAACAGATTTGAAAGGAAAGCATGCTTGAAGGAAGTGCTTTATGGTCAAAACTTTGAACCATAATTAAAGAATTTTGGAAAAAGTCTCCTCTCATTCACACTCTTCAGACTACATCAGAAAAACTTTGACATCAGGAGACCTAATTAAAAATAAAGGAAATTCAGGATAAGATTTTGAGGTTATTGCAGTGATCCGAAAAGATCATTCTAGCCCAAATTCAGAAGTTCTTGACAAAAAAAGACCTCTTTTTAACCATTAGAATCCACATAATTTGACTTTTTGCACTTAGCTCTGCATTTCTTTAATCTTGTGTTTTAGAAGTTAGAATCTTTAGTGCAACTTAACTGGAATCAAGATGAAATGCTAAGAATACAAACCTCCTGAAAACATAGATTTTTCTGTTAAAGCCACTGCATATCTGACATCATAAATACTAAAACATAAATTATATTGGATTTTCCACTTTTCACTTAAAAGAATATTTATAGTAAAGAGTTTAAGCAGCCTAATTACAAAGAAAGTATCATCAGGTAACCACCAGCCATGCCGCACCCACCTACAAACTGGCTAATTCATATAGAAGTATCTGTAACGAACACTACTAGAGTGTTTTTAAGACATTGGCTAATTAATTTAATACTGAGACAAAATGGGCCAATTTTTCTCTGTTGCGGTTGCATTACATTGCATTCCTTTTTCACTTTCAGTGGAGACAGTGCAATTTCAAAATCACTGAGAGACTAACACAAGTCCAGGTTCATCTTGGACTGAAACACAAAAGCAATAATTACTTAAGTCCCTTGGACGGGAAATGTACAGAGAGTGTCCCTAAATCCTCGAACAAAGAGGTTGCTCCTAGGCTGAAACACATTCTCCAGACATGCACATTCAGTCTACAGATTTTCTTATCAGACCATTGATCATTATGGGGGTTCTATAGCTGAGCAAATATGCAGAGACTATCAAATCATTTGATATAGGCCACTGAAGAGTCATCGTATGCTAATGGCCTTCAGTTGCCTATAACCATGGTCTGGATTCAAACACACTGATCTAGTGGTGAGATGCTCTTAATCCTATATGCCTGCACCCCAGAGTCCAGCAGTCACATGGGCAGATAAAGATCTAAATGAGTATGACTCTAATTGATTACCCTTTTTATGCTTTTGAAGAGAGCAATATAAATATGAATCTTCAGTAAATAATGCTCGATGTCACTAGCAAGTAGATTATACTGTAGCTATCTGTTTGCAGCTTAAAAGTTACCAGTAAAATAAGACTTTCCTGGCAAAAAACAGCAACAGTTTATGACATCATGATTACTTCAATTTCCTTACTTTTAGGAACAGAAATCAAGCAGCAAAGTTGTAGAATCCTGCTGCAGTACAGTACAACCTTATCTAATCCTTAAAAGTTAAATAAATATGCAGTCAATAATGCTGCTAATATCTTGGTCTAAGAAAGCATGTAATATCACAGATTTCATAGATGCTGTGAAATCAGAGAGCTGTTACCAGATTTTTTTAAAGAAAAATATATTTTAAAAAAGAAAGAAAAATCACTTCAATTGTGAAATAGAAAGATTCACTTGTGAATATTTCTTTTGCCATGTTTCAAGTTCCTCTAATAGCCATTTTAGACTTAAAAGAAGTTTTGAGGTCCTTTTCAATTGAGGGGTACTGCCAAGACCTGGCTGAAAGAAAACAAGACATCACACATTGGTAAAAACATTCTTTGATCAAGATCTTGCAAGAATGGCTAACACTCATATCTTCTGTTTCTCTTAGACCATGACAGAGTTTTCCTCTGAAGTACACAAAGCAATTATATTAACTATGTCAATTTGGACTGTGTAAGTTCGTCAGTTTAACTGAAGACTTGATTTCAAATCCCCACTATTTTCATTCAAGAATATAGTCATTATTACTACTTTAAAAATAAACAAAGGTGGTGCAATTATTATGTCCTTTGTGACACCTTTGTGACAGGAGACAATGTAATTTCCAGTCAGCAATCCCATGCAATTCAATTGCAGTGGAGCCATGTAAGAAGTCTCACCAAACTTTTCCTCCATCAATGCAGTGACTGTGGGAATAGGCTGACTGACACCATAAGTTGGATAACATTGCCTCCTTCAAGCAACTGATTGTTTCCATTCTGAGAGCAACATGAGTGGGCTTGACATACATTGATAGCCTCAGCACTGCAAGGGGTTTGTAACCTTCTTCCTCTCACATTAATAGTGTGAATCTGGCCTGTGTACCTGTAGGTAAAAGCCAAGTTCCGCACACAAAAAAACCCAAAAGACAAAAAACAAACAACAAACCCAAAAACAAATGAACAAACAAAAATAACCTAAAACCAAAACCACAACTCTTCACAGCTGGATGCCAATTTGCTAATTAATGTTTTCATTAGCCATTCCTTGCATTTGTCTTCCCTGACAAGCTATTCCTACTAAGATTTCCAAGTGAGATTAAATTTGTCTGACAAGTGATAAACTAAGAATTTTCTTTAAAAGGTCACAAATAATTTGATACTTACCAATATTTTAGTAAGTTCTATTGGCTGACATGGTGGGCACTTACCCAAATCCCCTGTAGCTGTTGAGTCAGCTGTACTCCATCTATCTTGTGCTGCTGCATGTGATCAAATGTTTGAATCCTCAGCATTGCAGAACTTCTTCAGAAAATACTCTGAGCCTGTGGATGGGGGGAAAAGGCACATTCATTATGAAAATTCTTTTTAAAATAGGTCTGGATTTTAGATGGGAAAATTTGACAGGTCTCAGAATACTTTATGAGCCTGTTCATCATTAGACTGAAACCTGAGCAGCCTTTATGATGGATTTTTTCAATCCTCTGCCTCTTTTTCTTGCAGCCTTTTGATCTGCTTCCCTCTACTTGTATGATGATCTTCAGAGGGCCATGTGGGGCAAACAATCAACCTAGAGAAATTATTCTGTCATCAACTTGTTGAAAGAAAACCTTGTCTGTTTGAAGAGAGGGGTGGGAGGAAGGAGACAGATGGAAGTACTGAGATAGGATCAGTAACTAAGCTGCAAGGTTATCAATGGCCCATTGTTCATTGTGAGAAGTGTCTTTTTTCTTTTTTTCCGATTCTGGGCTAAATTCTTAGCACTAAACAAAACAAAAGCAAAAATAGTGACATTTCACACTGGGATGAAAATGCGATATAGGGGTGTCATTATGAATACAGGTGTCAACAGAAGTATAATTACCAACAGGACATGAATGCTCACAAAGCCAAGCGCACACAAAAGCAAAGATCAAGCTGCTAGAAACCAAACCTGCCTCGTAATATCTACTCCCTTGTCTCTGGGATTTGGAGGAGGCTACGGGAGAGGTGTTTAACTCCCTTTTGTTGCATGAGTTTTTAATTCTTCTTTCTTCTTTTGCCCTCTCCCTTCAGGGGAGGGTTTTCTATTGCAGCCATCAGTATCTGGAAGTTTTTGTTACACCTTTGGTGAGGATAACAGTAGTTTTGGCTCCATGAAGATAGCTTTAAGGTGGCCGGATCTGCTGGGGCTCAGAGCTGGCTTTTGAACAGAAAAGCCCTGCCTCTGCCATGCCATCACTTCAGCCAGCTTCTCTTATACATCAAAGCACTGCAGAGCACATCGCGCACATTCATGGTAATCGTGGCAGCCACAGATGAGCAGCCATGCCAGAACCAGTGTGACATTATGTACTAACATCCACTCCTCATGTTCCTACCCTGTCAGGGCACTGACAGAAGAAAGCAAATTTGACACTGAAGCATCCTACAGAGGCACAGTCCTTGATGAAGGAGCTCCTAGATGAACCCTCGCAGGCTCATGGGTCTGTATATCCCCTGCCTGCTCTTGGTTTCTCTGGAGGCAGTGGGTCGCTCCACTCCCATTCCCTGAGCTACCCCTACCAGTCACCTCCTTATGTGGGAGGTCAATAGCCTCACTGCCCAGTGGCACTGCATGCAGCTCCAGCAGAGCTGGGCAAGATCCATTTCACCTCCCTCTCAGTGATGAAAGGAGGTGACCACTGCACACACAACCTCTGCACTAATGAATTGCAGGCCCCACCTGGCCACTCCAGACACAGTGAGGAGAACCCAGTGACCCCTTACTCAGCCAGGCAGAGTTTTTGCCATTCCCAGCCAGAGTTTTGCTCTAGGAAAGATCAGTCTGTAAGAGTTATACTTTGAAGTCATCAAGCACCAAAAGGCCCTTTACATCTGCAAATTTCTAGTCCTTTATATGATTTTAATGCTGCTTTGGCTGGGTAAAGACTTGAAACCTAAATCCAACTTATGAATAATGTAATAAGTCTTGGATAGGGCAGCCTTGAACTAATATAAAGATAAACCGAGAGATATGCAGCAATGACATGTTCCAGTCTTTTACTTCATATTAAGTGTTCAGATGGTTTTGACACCTCATCACAAAAATCCACAATGAAATATCTTAGTGTAATATCAGTTTCACAAACAAGAGTGTTTAAAGCACGGTCTGCCCTTGAGTAGGTTTTCAAAATGGGAATATCAATTTATTTTTGCAAAACTCTTATAATATCAAAAGTCACCCCTTGCCTCTAGGTCTTCAGATGAGATTATTAAAACCATCAAATCATCCTAAAACAGCGTGTGTAATTTCTGTTTCCACTGACAGCGAGTACAGCTTCTGCACATCTCTTTCTTCCCTCCATAAGGATATACACACAATGAAATCCTGATTCAGCATCACAACTGTCATCCCATCTTTCTCTTGCTGCAGACTATGCTTTTCAGTAACTAAAGGGGCAAAGCACCAGGCTGCAGGACAGATAATTATACCCCGAAACTCACAGAAGCAGCTGGCCATCTGTGCTGGGTTCAGCAGTAGCAGTCATTTTTCTCCTTCTTAGTAGATACTTCAGTGCTGTGTTTTCAACTTTGGGAACAGCGCTGATAACACCAATGGTTTTAGTACTTGCTAAGTAATGTTTACTCCGATGAAGGACTTCTTCAGTCTCATACTCTGCCAGGGAGGAGGGGAAGCTGGGAGGAAGGAGAGGCGGGACACCTGACCCAAACTAGCCAAAGGCATATTCCATACCAGAGCGCTTCATGTCCAGTGTATAAACTGGGAAGAGTTACCCGGACATCCCAGATCGCTGCTCAGGTGAGGCTGGGTATCAGTCAGCTGGTGGTGAGCAGCTGTATTCTCTCCCCTTGTTATTTCCCTTATCATTATTATTATTGGTGGTAGCAGTAGTGGTTTTGTGTTATACCTTAGTTTCTGGACTGTTCTTATCTCAACCCATGGGAATGATGTTCTTTTGGTTCTCCTTCCCAGAGTGGCGAGGGGGGAGGAAGAAGGGAGAGAATGAGAAAGCAGCTGGGTGGTTATCAGTTACCGGCTGGGCTTAAACCACACCATCTCAGCAGCTCTCTCCCCACAGGCAATAAGAGCAGCTTGGCTGAGGTGAATGCATGTCCACCTGCACATGTGTGAGCAGAAGCAGGTTAAAAGCTGACTGGGCAGTACAGTGCACAGTGGCTGCATCATAGCTGTAAGTAGCCAGCAAGACCAGCCTTCATCCCAGCAGGTGACATCAGGTACCCCTATGGAAATTATTGCTGACATACCTCTCTCACTGTACGCTTCTCCGAGAAAGAGCAATTAACTAGATGTTCCCAACCTCAAACAGCTTTCACAAGCACAGCAGTTACCCCCTCAATATACCAAAAATCCGTAGATAAGGGGGAAAATAGCCTCAATGTCCTATCAGTAAGTGTTTCTTAGAGAAAACAATCAAACAACATATCTCAGTATTTAGTAAAAACAGGCACTTCACTGCTATCCCACCATACTTATAAGTGATCTGAAAGCTATGCCACACGCACCCAAAAATCCAAAGTTCCGCTTCAAGTTCTGTATAAATAATAGAGAATTCAGTAATTCCACTGCTTTATAATGTACTATTTATCTACTCTTTGCATTTAAAATAAAACTGTGAATTCATTAGCATGGAAAAACAAAACAAACCCAAGTATTTCACCATTAATCCTTGATGTAACATGTTCCCAACTATTTAATTTTCTAATCTTACACAGTTTATGCATAAAAAAATATTTTTAGTCTGTGTAATGTTCAAGTTTTTCAAATTTCAGTATGTTTTCAAACAGTTATTTTGCCCAGAATAAATGTAAGAACACAGTGTTATGAATAGATGACAAGGAGGTTTCCAAATGTCTCTTAATCACAGTGAGATTAACCTTGCTCATTTCCAAATTCAAACCTGTCTCCAACCCACAAATCCCTCTGCCTGTCTCACTATTTTGTGTATTATTTGAGATCAGATAAGCCGATTCTTCTAAACAGTAATTTTAGAGACGTTTAGACACAGTCTAATTACAACTTTTTTGCAATTAGCATCTAAGGAGCTTTCTGTTTTCATACAGAAAGACAGACAAAAACTATAAATAAAACTATTTCTCCTCTCCTCCAGGATTTGGAAAGCCCCCCACTCACCCACAATTTCTTGTTACCTAAATACCTGTAAGGAGACATAGTGGTTGTAGGAGAATAAAAAACTCAATAGAAGAGAAGAAATTCCAAGGGCAAAGTCAAAGATTATTAACCAGTTCCTACACAACCCAAATTCTACTACTTTGCCCATGACATTACTTCAGAGTTTGACAGACTTCTCCTAATAATAAAAATAATAAAAAAGATAAACAAGATTATAATTATTTATGAACTAGAAAAAAAAAGAAAAATATTTTCCTTCTGTTTTCATCACTATTATACTCATATAGAAAGCTCTGGAGCTATCTTAGACTTGCTTTTACCAAATTTAAGCCAATATCAGAACTTCACCATTAATACCAAATTACACAAAGCTCAGCTAGATTGCTAGGGTTTTTTAAACACAGAGGAGGAATAAGGTTATTTCAAAATAAGACATTGTTCAACTTTATAAGTTATATAAAATTTCTATGCTTGGTTCAAAAGTGAAATGCTTTCCTCTCTTATATAGGGACTCTGCCTTTTGGAGAATGATTTCTGAAGATTCAGCGTGATTGCTGGAGAGTCCACGAAATGGATTCCACAGCCTAAACAGCCTTTTAAGAAAAGAATTCAACCAAAGTGCATTTCCATTGTTTAGGAAAATAGGGAGTCTCACAGGTGATAAGAGTAGTTTAATCTTGCCATATATCTTATCTAGAATATACCTTAAATATTTCAAGAAGTTCAAGAAAAAAGGATGCCTAAAAACATTTCTGCAAGATAAAACACACCCCAGCAAGCCTTTCCCACAAAATAACATGTCAGGAGTCAGTTTATATTTGGGACATATATAGGCTTATATGTCGGAGGGATCACAGGAATTTTTTCTTTAGATATTATCATCATCCACATACAGCTTTTATGTCCCCTCTTCCCTGCTGCTTTCCCAATCCAACCTACGCTAGTTCTTTCTTACTAGTTCTTTCAATGAGACATTGGAAACCTCCAAACCCTCCCCACCCCTTCTCCAGTGGCTTTTTATTTCTCATACCTGTATTTATCTGCATTTAAAAAAATCCACACTTTACTTTTTAGCTGTTTCTTAGTATTAAGCCTGTATTAAGCCCACATTAAGCCCCTTAGTATAAGCAATTCATGCTAGTACTCAGGTTTCTTTTCTGAAAGATTCAGAACCCATCTACTATATATTGGCAATTTATATCAGTCTTCCTTTACCTCAATGTGTGCTGTACCCAGAAGGAAAAAAAAAAATAAAAATCAATACTGCAGAAAAAATTTGTCCCTTGTTATAATCAAATATACTCACACAAACTCACAGCTTAAAAATGGTCATGGCTATTTACATTACTGGCATCTAGAAAGAGTGCACACCAGTATTAAATAACTGAACAGTATTCAGCCTCAGAACCAACTAGTTCACTTTCCACCTTGCCAGGGCAATTGTAATTTAAATCTCTCTAATGCAAACTGTTAGCAGAAAAGGGAGCACAAGTGATAAAAATTATCATGAAGTTGTGCTTGCGCTGAAACATCACTCAACCTAAATCCAGTTTATGCAGAGTTTTACCAAAGGCAAAACCATGACCTGAACAGATTGTAAATAACCCTGGTATCAGTTTCATCTGAGTACAGACTATAGAATTGTGATATGTAAATCCCTGTAAGTCATAGTAGCACACAACGACATACATGGAAGGACTAACGTGTCAGTATTAGCAGAAATAAACTTCAATGAGAAATGGCTGCGGTAACAAAATTGTGAACTGGACTAAAATCCACACACTATTACTTCAGCTTCTCTGGCTTTATGAAAACCTGCCTGTTCCATAGCAACAAATATATTCTCCTAGTACTTTAGAGCAGCACTAAAACCAGCTCATTTCTTGTTTTAAAAGTGCTTCTTGTTTCACAACTTGTCTGATTCTTAGTTTTAGGGGTTTAAGCTCCTACAGGCTCCTCCTGAATCTGTATCTGCTATTATGAATTTCAGCTCACCTGGGGGTGTTTTGAAGGAGTTGACCATAACACACCTGAAAACCTGCTGTGAAAACAAATTGGGAATTAAATTTCCTCTTGGATTATACAGAGAATTTTTATTTTCCTCCAAATCTAAAAAAAAAAGTAAAAAACAGTTACCACTTGTCATCTTCAGTCATAGAAAATTAACACTGTCCAAAAACAAGATACAAAGTTTGTTTTTAAGACCCCTATTTCAAAAACATACACTTCAGTAGCAGTAGATGAATCCTTAACCTTATATGCTCCTAAGTATAATCAGACACTCCTTTATGAGCTCATTCCCACCTCCTAGCCAAACCCACAGTCCTTATTCCTTTAACAACTAGATTATCCTTAGTCTTTCAGTACTTCAAGCATCTGTCTTCTGCTGAGGCCTGCAGATTTTCAGGTGAGAAAGAGAGGATGGTTTTGAACTGAAAGGAACATTAGTCTTGTCCTCTTGCTTTACAGCACAGTCTTCCCTTGTCTCCCCCAGCCTTTAGCTTCAACTAAATACAGATGTCACCAGTCTTTCTTTAGCAAAGGGAAATAAGTGTCCCATTAAGTACTTACGGGAGTGGACAGATTCTCCCATTCAGCTGTTTCTCTACACACTTGCTGGTGATGAACATCAAATCTTGTGTTTCTGAGAAAGGGCCATCACAGAGAGGTTATTTTCCTCTAAGTGGTTTACTTATTTCAGCTGTTCTCAAATTTAGTATTAAGTTGCTGAAAGATTACCTCATTCATATGATTGGGAGCCTGTTAGCCTCCACAGTGTAGGGGAAAGCAGTAATTATTTGTTTGAAAAATACAGGTAGTTTACCTTGCATTGCAAAGAAATATGCCTGAATTTGCCATTATTCCAGGGATGAATCCTGAAGTCTTTATTTCCTTTTCAGAGACTCAGGCCCTGCTCACAATGTTGAAAAATTATATGCAGATAGTCCCAGCTGCTGATCGCATTCAGTAAGAGCCCAAAGTGAACTGAAGCAATGGGGCTGCCTGAACAAGGCTACTGTGGACCATGTGTGAGTGCCCACAGCCCAGGGCTTCTCAAAGGATGAAAGCTATCTCCACATAAGGTAGGATGAGAGTTTAATGTACTTTAATACACCAGTGAATTTCACCAATGCAACTGGGCTTCCCCCAACTTTGGTGTAAGAGGGTTTTTCAGTTTTACAACTTGGCTTACATTGTACTTCTTCTTTTGGAGGCTTTTTATTTGTGGGGTTGAGGGCGGAAGCTTATAACTACTTTTACTGAACAAAAAAGCAAGTGAAGAGCTAGTGCAATAAATGCAGAGCTTCCTATATTTATTCAGGCCACAAACAGATTTCCAAGACCACTTTCCATGAGCAAATTTTTCCTATATAAATACAGCAATAGCTTTGGTTACTAGGAAAATTTCTGGTAACTTAATGTGGGATTAAAATTCCCAAACAAGAAGACCATTAGGTGTCAGGAAAATCTAATCAAGAAGTAAGAAAGTGAAAGAGCAGGAAGATTTTTCCACAGAACAGCCTGAACCATTCCTCCTAGGTTGTACCTGCTATCAGAATACAGAACCAGCAGAATAATTCCTAGGTGTAAAAAAATCACTACATAACCTCAGTGAACTGGATTTAAGATGCTTCTTCATTATTTTGCAGAAGGAATGTTCAGCAGAATCAATATCCTATCAAGGTAAAACTATAGTATAAATTGTCCTAAAAGTTGGTAAGAGTTTTCTTTACTGTCAGTGAGGGAATTAAAAACACAGCAGGAGGCATATTAAAATTGTGCTTTTATGAGCTTCATCAGTAGGCTGTAAAATCATTTTCACAAAGGAATAAAGAGCTCCCAAATCATAATTTGTCAATGGTGCATCAATTTTCACTGGTCTTCAGATCATTTATGAGCATTCAGCACAAGAACAACTTTCTGCCCCAGGGTCCCCCCTCAGGGGCATGTACCAGAACAGGCAGGCACCAACTATGCAGAGAAGAGTTACCAGTTTAATGGCCTTTTTAGGTGCTGAATTTGGATCCACTCAAGTGGGATACTTCATGGTCATTACCAAAGCTGAGAACAAAATGGTTTCCATACCCTTGATTCTTCCATTCACCCTATTCTTCAATCCCCCCCTTTTCTTGTCCTATTGCAAATTCTATCACAACTGAGTTATTCCATTCTTATTTAAAGTTTCCTAAAGTATTCCCCTGTTTCTACTTGATGCTTAATTTTGTTTCTCTTCCATTCATCATAGTTCATCATGAATTGTTTGCAACACCACAAGGAGCATTGGACCGTTATACATATAATCAAAACCATTCCTATTATTACCAATACAGTAAAATAAAACTATCTCAACTAGGAGAGATTGGGTACCTGTGATGTTAATTTTTCCCAGATTTCCTCAAGTACCCAGGAGGTGTTGTCCTGCACCACCTCATGAAATATTTTAACTTGTTTCCACATCTCATCTATTCCAGTTTGTCTTAAATGGGATAGGGAGGCCAATTATAATTGGTATTATTCTTAATAATATAATAATTATTATACCAATATATTATATTGGTATATAATATTGGTATTATATGTTGGCAAAGGAATGCCCAGTCTCTCTCCTGATTTAGGTAGCTGAGTACAGATCCAACAATCACTCTTGTTCAAGACGCTGGTAACATTTTGTATCAATCTCAGATATAGATTTTGATTCCCTGCTTCTACACCTATTATTATACAAGTCCAAATTATGATCGATGTAGTCTCATAAGTGTGGGTCCTAAAGACTCAACGCACCATACTCTTTCTCAGTTCTGGTGTTTATCCGGTTCTGGTGCCTTCTTGATTCTTGAGCAATGTATCCAAGCAGACTGTTCCTTTATCTTCATTGCTGTAAAGGTAGTCAGTAATACCTGGTATGGTCCGCTCCACTTCTCTTCTAGGGGATCACCTGCAAAATTCTTAATAAAAACCCAATCTCCTGGTTTAAAAGGATGGATAGGATAATCTAAACCTCTGGCCCTGGTCCCTAACACTCTGCCATTTATTTCTTCTAACTGTTTTCCCAAGTTTACCAAGAACCGTTTAAGGTATCCTTCTACTTCCTGAAGGCCTTCTCCTTTAAATTGAGATTGATATGGCCTTCCATATAGAATCTCAAATGGGCTAATTCCTTCCTTTGACTGAGGTTTTGTTCTGATTCTCAATAAGGCCAATGGTAATGCTTGATACCAATATAACTTAGTCTCTTGACAAATCTTCCCAAGCTGTTGCTTGATTAAGTGATTCATTTTTTCCACTTCCCACTGGCCTGAGGCCTATATGGGACATGTAATTGCCAATTTATTTCCAATTTCTTGCTGATTTCTTGTAGTAATTTTGCACTGAAATGTGTACCGTGGTCAGAGGAAATAGTTGTTGGTACTCCCAAAATGAGATATTATTTCATTTAATAGCTTAATCACTTGTTTTGCATTATTTGCCCTGCAAGGGAACGCTTCTGGCCACCCTGAAAAAGTATCTGTCAATACCAACAAATATCGATAACCTCATTTTCTAGGTAATTCAGAAAAATCTATTTGCCACTGTTGTCCCTGATAATTCCTTTTTCCAATTGTCCCTACCTGATTCCTGTTTTCAGTCATAGGGTTATTTTTCAGACATAGTTGACATTGTTTTGTCACTAATTCCACTATGGTACAGAAATTTCTTCCTATGATTTGCTTGTTTAAATGCTTATACAAGGCATTTCTTCCCCAATGATTTTTGTTATGTTATTCTTGTATGAACTTCCATAATTGATTATAGGGGATCACTACTTTCCCATCAGGTATTTTTATCCAATCCTTTTCATTTTCCTGTCCTTCTAAGTCTTCAATTAGTTTCATACCTTCTTTAGAGTACCTAGGTTTATTTTGCTCAATTACCAGTTTACCATCAGAAATTAAGGACATCACCTCAACCCTTTCTGTTTCTGCTGCCATTTAGCCTCACGATCAGCCAAATTATTTCCAATCTCTTGATCAGAGTTACCTTTTTGATGTCCTTTCTAACGTATGATAGCCACTTCATTAGGTCATTGTACAGCTTCTAACAATCGTAGAATTTCTGTTGCATGTTAATTTGTCTTCCCTGGGTATTTAAAAGTCCTCTTTCTTTCCAAATCACTCCATGTGCATGACCTACACCAAAGGCATATTTGGAATTAGTCAATATGTTTATCCGTTTGTCCTTTGCCAACTCCAAGGCTCTAGTCAGAGCTATTATTTCTGTGTTTTGTGCTGAGGTGTTAGAGGGTAATAGTTTAGCTTCTGTTACCTTTGAAGTTGTAGTTATGATGTATCCTGCTTGTTGTTTACTGTCGTTAACAAAGCTGCTGCCATCAGTAAACCAGGAATCTGCACCCTCCAGAGGTTCCTCCTTCAGGTCTGGTCAGCTGGAGTATACTGTCTCTGTAGTGGCCAAGCAATCAAGAACCAATGGTTAGGTGAGAACTTCCTGAAGGAAAGATGCTGGATTCATAACATTAGTGACCACAATTTCCACATCATCCAGTTCTACCAGGATGGCCTGATATTTCAAGAAACGTGATGACGATAGACAATAAGTACCTTTTTTGTTCTAGGACAGTTGATACTGTGTGTGTCACTAACACGGTAATCTTTTGTCCCAGTGTAAATTTTCAGGCCTCTTGGGTGTTTAAGATAACTGCTGCCACTGCTCTCAGGCATCCAGGCCAGACTTAACTTGGTTCATCCAGCTGTTTTGAAAAACAGGCCACTGTTCTTTTATAAGGTCCCAAATTTTGAGCCAAAACCCACAAGGCTATTCCCTGTTTCTCATAGGAATATAGCCAAAAGTGTTTGGTTATGTCCAGGAGCCCAAGAGCTGGAGCTCTCCTGAATTCTGTCTTTAAACTTTTTAACACGTCTTCAGCTTGATCTGTCCATTTTTAGAATGGTTGGATTTTCTTTTAGCAGCTCATATAGGGGTCTTACCAGAACACCATAATCATGGATCCAGAGTCGACACCACCTTGTTATTCCCAGAAATGTCCAGAGATCTTTAACCAGAGATGGTCGTGGTGTTTGACAGATTGCTTCCTTCCGAGCTGCTCCAAGTTCTCTTGTCCTCCTGTTATTTCGTATCCTAAATAAGATACTCAAGTTCAAATTAGTCAAGCCTTTGATTTAGATACCCAGTATCCCTTTAGTCCTAGAAAGTTTAACAATTCTACAGTCCATTGAATACATTCTTTCTGAGTTTCAGTAGCAATTAACAGGTCGTCAGCATATTGTAGTAAAGTGCCTGTCTGGGTGGGTGCTTCCCAGGATTCCAATTCTCCTGCCAATTGATTTCCGGAAATGGTTGGACTGTTCTTAAATCCCTGAGGTAACATCGTCCAAGTGACCTGTGTCCTCCTTCCTGTTTCTGTTTTCCCATTTGAAAGCAAATAAATTTTGACTTTCTTTGGCAGGGGCAGACAGGAAAATGCATCCTTTAAGTCCAGAATGGTAAACCACTTCTGATTATTATTCAATTTAGTCAGTAAGGTATATGGATTAGCTACTACTGGATGAATATCCTCCACAATTTTGTTGATTGCTCTGAGAACTTGAATTAACCTGTAACTTTCTCCACTGGATTTCTTTACTGGCAAGATAGGAGTATTATACTCCAATTTGCATTCAATTAATAATCCATATTTTAAAAATTTATCAGTGATTTCTTTGATTCCCTTTTGATCCTCCAGTTTTAAGGGATATTGTTTTATTCCAATTGGGCAGGCTCCCCTCTGATTGATTTCTGCTTTAATAGGCAAAGCATTTTCTCACCTTACCTGGAACTTCAGATGTGCATACTCCCAGATATACCTGATTAAGTATATCTATTATTTCAGGGAGGTTCTCCTGTTTGCTTTTCTGTTGAATTAAATATAAACTCAAAACTGCAAATAACTGATCATTTTTAACTCTTAATTCCTTTTTGCCTTCTTTAAATGTTGCTTCTCTCCCTAATACAGATTTGGGGATGTATAAAAATGTTGCTTCTCTCCCTAATACAGATTTTGGCATGTATAAAAATTTATGCATTCCTATTTGTTTTCCCAATTTATACTTTAGAGGTTTCAGAAGGAATGCTTTTTTTCTTGGTGGCCAGTAGCTCCCACATCTGTAACAAATTCTTTTTCTCTCCGATTAAACACTGAATATGTTGCTCCTTTATCCCCTAAAAAATCCACTTCATTTTCTCTAGTCCCTAACTTTAATTTAACCAGTGGATCTGCTAAGGTAGATTCCCCAGGTCCCCGTCAGTCTAGCTCTAATTCAGTCACTGGAGCTACTTTGTGGGCATTCCTTTTAGGGCGTGTCACTTCCAACATCCAGATTCCTTACCGTATGCACACTGATCCCATCCCACAGGAGAATTCACTCTTTCACCTCTGCCTGACATTCCTCCTCTACCTCTGCCTTGTTTTCTCACATTAGTCCCCTCCACCAGTTTCTACTTGCCCCAGAGCAGCCACCGTAGCTGTGGTTATAGCATGACCCAGCTTTTTCTTCTCTACCTGTTCCCAATTCCTATATGCTCTCCACAATTTGACTCTCAGGTCCTTCTGCTCTGTTGCCATTGACAGCAACCTCTTCCTCCTTATCAATAACAAATGGGGCAGATGCCGAGGGTGCTCCTCTCGAAGGTACCTGTGATGCATAATCCTCCAACCTACCTTCCTGATTACTCTTTTTTTTTTAACTTTAAACATCATTCCCCCAATATCACAGCCTGAACAACATCTCTCCAGCTTAGCTTTCTGTTTTTTTCCTCTCCTTTTCCAAAGCCAAAATTAGGAATCTGGCAGAGCTATATTAATTTTGCATTCCATCTGCCACTCCGTGTGGTTTGTTAAAGTGAAAAACATACCTACATACATCATTTCATCCCGTTTTCCTTGTACACGTTATACACATTCACACAGGATCCCAAAAATTCCACTCACTTGCTCACAGTTTTGAAAACAAAGACAAAAACATACACCAAGTACACAAATACTAATTAGCAACATGATAAAAATAAAAACAGTTTGCCATTCATTAATTACTCAAGCACAGCATCAAATACCGGTTTTCAGAAATTGGGTCAGATACCAGAAAAATACAACCGTGTTCCCTCATCTGATGTCTCCTATGCCTTATGAAACAATTCAGAATGTATACCTGTATACCAAAAGGACATTAGCAGCTGGGTATACCTACGAAATTTTTCAGTCCTGATTTATGGAAGACTTTCTTATTCCTGCATACATCTTAAGGAATATTAACCACGTTCCTGCATTAGATATCTCCTACACCTTATGGAACGCTAATTGGCATTCCTGCATAGGACATCTATGCCTTACGGAATGCTATAAAATAAAATAATCCAAAGAATACCTTTACAATAATGATGATGGCCCTTGTCTGCTCCCGCAGTGATCCGAATGAGTCAAGGGGTCCCTCTGGGGAAATTTGTCCCAGTGGCCCCAGGGAGCCCTGACCTCAGTGGGTCCTGCAGCTGAGCAGAGTGTCCCATCTGGGGTGCCAAATTGATTCAGAGAAATCTCTGGGAACTTGCCAACAAAGTTTAAGTTGACAAGCAGGTATTCTTCATTGTGGCGCCAGGAGACATGTGGGATTGCTCCTCCTAGAGTGTCTCATCCAAGCATCAACCAGACTGTGATTACATTGTCCTTAAACATACATATTCATTAGATTACATATATTACATCATACTTTTAGAGAATCCCTCCCACATGCACACTAAAATGTGGTAGTGAGCTTTGGGACCCCTGGTGGTTATTTCCTCACCACTTTGTTTTAAGATTGTTGTCGTATCAGTAACCACCATGGGGTTCTGGCAAAGTTTATCTTAGTAATATCCTTTTCTCTATAGTTGCTAACAAATCATAACATCCTTGAAGTTACTTATTTACAACCCTATTTTTCAATCAACGCCGTTCTTCAAGACACTGTATTCTTCACCCTGTTAAATAAATTTTTTCTTGCCCACTTGGGCATCTTCAGAGATAGCAAAGGGCTAGATGTAATAGTTGATCACAAAATGGGTTACGCTGCCACCACTGTGACTGACCCCACAGTCATTGCCCTCATCAGCTGTCACCCCAAGCAGCTATTGGGATATTTATCCAGTACACGGGAGAGCAGACTGAAAGTCCCACCTCCAGCTTAAGGGAGAACATCTTCCCTTGGGGTGTGCTCCATCGGGTCAAGGAATGAAACCTACTCCCAGGTTTGTGACAAGACTTTTTGTCCCCACCAACTCATACTGAGCTGTTTATACAAGGACTCTAATAATTATGGCAAATGAGAGAACAATCCAGTTTAGCATATGCTCTAGTTCAGTGTCTACAAGATTATCCTGAGAAACAGGACAAAGTTAAAATCCTCAGACTACAGGTAGAGTAGCCAGATCACAGGGCTAACAGAGGAGCTACTGCAGAGACAGGTTCCTGTCAGGGCATCCAAAATGTTATACATTACACAGCACATCTGTGCCAATCACAGATATTTAAAAAATATTTTCATTTTAGTTTATATTTGATTTCTTTTATGACAGCACACAGGAGCCATATATGCATATACATTCTTGTCACAGTGAATCAGGCTTAGTTTCCCCTCCCACCCATCACCAACAATCCACAAACACCCTTTGCTGAAAGGACTGATGGATTTTTTTTAGAAGGACAAAGGCTGGAATCTGAGGAACAGTCCTGTCATGAAACACCTCTGTGCATTATGTTCTTTTCATTCCTCTGTATATCAGAATTTACACTGATATGTACAAAATTCAATGTCAACCTCTTCAAACTTGTTTCACCCTCCAGTACTTTAATCTTATTTGGTCGCACCCTGTTCTTGCCAGGAAATCAGACTGAATAATGATCGTCTGATGTTCTGTACTCTCACTTCTTTACTGTGCAGTAGGCATAATTTTCTCTTGTTAGGAGCTATCCTCATCCCAGGCCCTGGTTGTGGTCCAAGTGAGCTATTGTGTTTGACAGGGCAAAATTCAATTTAAAACTGTTTGTTTTCTTTAGGAGTTATTTATCTTCTGCTAGGGAATAATCAACAAAAAGGTATAGGTTGGGCAGCTGACCAGGTTGAGGCGTTGTGTTTCTTGTTTTAAGGTAGTGTTGCACTCATAAGTTTATTATCACTAAACTTTTCCTATAGCAAAAGGAACAGAACCAAAAGGGTGGTGGCTCTGGTCTTTGCATATACATATTTTTTTATCCATTCTGTCACACCTCTGCAGAAGTCAGACGTTCTGTAAGTTGTTCATGTCATGGGAGAACAAGGATGAGGACCCTGGCCTTAGTAGTTGTGATTCGGAGAAATCTCCAGGAACTAGCCAACAAAGTTTAAGTTGACAAGCAGGTATTTATTGAAGCGCCAGGAGACACAGGGGATAGCTCCTCCTAGTGTGTCTCTCTGAATTGCTAAAAAAGCCATCTGCATATAGTCACTAAGTATACATATTCATTATGTACATACATGCATATTCATGAGGCTACTCATGTATTACATCATTCTTCTAGAAAGTTTCCCCACATGTGTACAAGAATGTGGTCTTTGGGGGTCGTTTATTTCTTCCAGCAATCTTCATTTCTGGCAGCCTTTGAAGCACGCACAGTAGATGTTTATACCAGCTTATTTGGTTTGTTAACACTACAGACATAGCAATCATCCTGTCCTTCTGCTTATCAGTTAGTTTAACTGCAGCCCATCCTGGACACCTGCCATTTCCAGATACTCCTTATCCCTATGTCCTTTTTTTCTATCCTGTTTTTCTTACTTATTTTGTACTGAGGTCATAAGGACCTAAAACTACATTAACTACAGCAGTTTATCTTATACAAGAATACTGTTTGTTCTCTAGTTGCACCCTATTTTTAATTTTTCTCTGTGAATGATGCACCCCAGTAATTTTCCATTGCTACTGTTACAAAGCCATCAAATTTAACATTACTTAAAACTGATTATACTTATTTACAAAGGTTTGTATTTCATTTGCTGCCTCCTTGTCTCAGTTGGGAAAATAAGACAGGTATTGAAGGCTACATGGCTGGGGGAAAAAAAAAGCCAAACCAATAAATCCTGTTACTTTCTTCCTTGTATTGTTTGAACATGTATGCTTAATACCACAGGTTTATCACATACAAGGAACAGCCTACTCCAGGTTTTGCACTGAGATAACTCAAAGAAGCTGTGCCTTTCTTCCTTTATTCATTAAGTAAATATGCCCATCCCCCAAAGCTTAGCAGATGTGTCTGAATTAGCATGACTACTTCTCCCTTTAAACTGCCATTCTCAGAAATATTTTGATTTTGTCCCATCTTTGTTGTTATGAGTGTCTGCAACACAACATCTCAGGACTGAAGATAGTAACATACTGTTGGTACAGCATTACAGACCTCTCCTCCATATAAAACAAGTACAAAGAGCTATGAATTTGAATCATTGAATTTCAGGCTTATTTTCTGGAGAAAATGTGGAGCAAACGAACATTTGCAAATCTTCTTTAGTCTGTATGTTATGGAAAGATACTGTAGGCTAAATATCAGGATCGCCTGTGAAGCATAATAACAGATCAAAGTAAATACTACTAAGTGAAAACATTACAAAACCCCACCGTGATTAGAGCTACTTCTTTTACATAATCCATAAAACAAAAAAGTGAGAAAAATATATCCTCTCGGGAATTACAACTCTATTTATTTTCTCCCTCAATGTTATGTCCACTACATTATTTATTCATTCAAGTGTTTTAATCAAGATAACTCAGAAGTCATTTGATTTAAAAGAATGCAGTGTTAAAGGTAGCAGTAACAGATCACAGCAATTCGCATCCCACAGTGATGTACAGCAGCAAAAGAAAATAATGTATTGAGGACACATCATATGGCTATAGCTGAGAGTCATTCTGTGGCAGAAAAATGAGATTTTGTTATTAATACATACTGTTGAGAGAGATAACTTTCCCTTTTATGCTTGACCCCAGGACCCATAGCAACCACACTGCACCACCAACCATCATTTGAAGGCTTATTCTACAAGACAAGACACTATTTAACTTTGTCATCTTTCAAGCATGAAGCCTTACCTGCGGAGGGCCAGGCTGCAGTAGCAGAAGTCTCCAAGCATTCTGAAAAGCCTAGCCAAGAATTAGGTAAATATGTGGCATATTAACATGGACAAAATACCACTCTGTTGTGGCGACACAATTCACACAAGTGCTGTCATTCTTTTCAATGCAGAGCAGCAGTGGCGAGCATGCTGAAATACAGTCCAAGACAGGTGTCATGGTTTAAACCCAGTCAGGTAACTCGTTCACTCACTCCCCCCCTTCTTTCCCTCCCCTTACTCCCAGAGGGACGGAGAGGAGAATTGAAAAGAATGCAACTCCCATGGGTTGAGATAAGAACAGTTTAGTAACTAAGGTATAACACAAATCACTACTGCTACTACCGATAATAACAATGATAAAGGTAATAACAAGGGAAGAGAATACATCACCTCACCACCAGCCAACCGATAACTCACCCCCCCCCAGCCCGACCAAGCACCGACTGATACCTCCTCCACCCCTGCAGACTCCCAGCCCTTCCGGGTAACTCTCAGTTACATCCTGGGCGTGATGTGCTGTGGTATGGAATACCTCTTTGGTCAGTTTGGGTCAGGTGTCCTGTCTCTGTTTCCTCCCGCCTTCCCCTCCTCCCTGGCAGAGCATGAGGTTCACAAAGTCCTTGGCCAAACCAAAACATCATTGTTACCAGCTCTGTTCCTGAGCCGAAAGTCAAAACACTGCACTGCACCAGCTACCAAGAAGGAGAAAAATGACTGCTACTGCTGAACCCAAGACAACAGGGTATTTTCCTCACATGGAAAGAATATCAAGACTCGTTTTAAATGTATTTGGCTTAAAAAATGTTGCCCGGTTAAGTGTTTTTGTTGCATTTTTCAGCCATTTTTAAACTTACTCAAAACTTACATTTTAATTGAAAGAAGTATTGGTAAAACCATGTTCAGGAAAAGTTCTACTTATTTCTCTTCATGTTCTCACATTGTGGCTGAAGAGTCTTCTGTACTTTATCATGTCTGAAGTTACCTACCCTTTTCTCTCCACTTTTCTTGAGCAGTGGAAAAAAAAAAAAAAAAAAAATCAGATTAAGGGACCAGAATATTAATATGTTGGCTGTCCAGACTCTCCCAAATAAAGTGTTAAACAAGTCAAGGGCAACAGCAGGTGGCATTTTTCCTTTTTTTTTTTTTTTTTTTTTTGGTTAATACATCAAAAACATTTATTTAGAACCTGAATTCCATGAAAAATTTTGAATTTCATTTCCATTTCAAATCATGGTGCTGGAGAAATAAAGCAATAATTTTCCTAAAACAAGAGTGCACGTGGTTTTCTTCTTCCTCCTGTGAAATAGAGAAATACATTTCTCAGATAGCTGGCTTCAGTAGATCTCTCTAAAGCCAAGCCACTAAGATATAAAAACTTCTAAGTAACATAAAATGAACACATTGAACACTCCAACTATATTTGAATACAGACAGATTTAAAATTAGAACAAAGAATGTACAAATAACAGTGGGTCACAAAACAGAAGTAACAAGAACTTCATTAATGTTATTCCTGAATAAAATAACAAGTGACAGCTTCAAGACCATCTTTGTTACAAAGGAGAGCTGCAGACCTACAATGAACCTAAGAAATACTGGAGACAACTAGAAACCTCATAGCAGATTGCAGAGCTACAGAGTAAAGATTATGTTTTAGAAGTGCCAGACATACATAAAAACTCCCTAAAATATAGCTTTAGCCTTGTGTAATAAATCTTTTTATACATAGAAATACTTTATTCTTCTCTCAACAGGACATGTGTACCACCTCTCAGACAGTCACATAAAAGAGAAAGAGTCACTCTCTCAATGTCAAATTAGGTGTAGGCTCGTGGCACCATTGCCAATAGTAAACAAAGGAATAAAAAAGAAAAGTACATGAAAACTCTTCATAAAATAAAGTACAACTCTAATCACTAATGATTATAGTCTCTGAACAAATGCATCGGGATGTGATCTTGTGTCTTTTTTAAGGCAGTATCTCCACAGACTACAACTATACTTGTAGTTTAAGTTAGTATACAGAAGGAAGATCATAAACAACGCTTACTGTTCTTATACTTCATGCAAGAACACATTTTTTCCACATCACCCAAATAATTTTTAGCTTTACTTCTAAACAAGAGTAATTACTATTGCTTTTTACTGTTCTATGCAAAAAGCTCCTCCTTCCTAGATGAAGGTGTGCTACATGCTATACAAATACATTTGGGAAAGCAATTGTGCTTTGGAGAGTTTACTGTCTAGTTTAATAACAAACACTTTAAGCAGGGATAAAAATAATTTATGAAAGGAATATGCAACATTTTGCATAAGATTAAAAAACCCACCTTGAAATATTTTTCTTAAAAACCACCCTTTCCAATTCTTTTAACATACCTTTGTTAGCAATTACTCCCATGATTCACTTATTTCTACTTGTACTCAAATTGTTTTTATTTACATAGTAAATTAAAGCACTTAATCACATTATTTCAAAAATCTACATTAATTAGTACCAGCCAAGGACTCTATGTTAGTAAATACCTCAAGTACTCATACCGAGCTTAGACAAGGTTCCATAATGATGTTTTTAGGAAAACAAAACAACCTATGAACTATGCACAAGAGAAGAACAAAACTGACTCTCAGCATAAATACCTAGATTTTATTTGTAAACCATAACTGTGCAAGCACAGCTGACCTTACGAGAAGATTCTTTTAAAGTAGTTTGTTCCAAGGATATGCAACACCATGCAATTAATGATGCAGACAGATTTAGCTTTCAATAACAGTTTCATGGGAGTTCATCTACTGACTTAAGTCAGCATGGTAAATTTATTAACAATTATTGGAGCATACGCTTCATGGGTTTCCACATGAAGTGTTTCAGATACCTTGCTGGTTGGCCTTGCCAGTACCTAAAATCATCATGTTTCACAAAATTTGTAGGAGGTTTACCATAACATCAGGACATTTCAGGTTTATAAAGGAGTATTCAGTAATTGAAATCAAGCTTTTTCTGTTTTGCCAGTCTTGCTGGACTTGTCAAGCAAATGCTGCATGTCTCTCAAAAGGAATAGAAGATGCACCTCATGTTTCAGACCCCACCCAGCAGAAAACCACAGTTACTACATTTCTAAAGATCTTAGGCAATCATGGCATTGTTTCATCATGCTGCACAAAAATGTTATTTTTTGACCTAAGGTACCATAAATACTAGCATTATTTACCCTGTAAAGCTAACGCCCCAGATAAACAAATAGGCAAGTCGAACACTGGTTTCAAGACCTGATACCTCAAGAAAGCACCAAAGTGGCATAGTATTGACAAACAAGAGTCACCTAGTGTCAGGGAGCAGCAAAGGGACAGCTTTGGTGAGTCAAGAGCCCTTGAGACCCTCACCAGTACGCACTGTCCCCCAGGATCTGTGGGTAACAAGCAGACCTTGGCCATAGGACCTATCAATGACCCAGAACAAGATAAACAAGGAACCATATCCAGGGCCTGTCTGGGGAGCCCAGGTGGGAGCCCTAGGCAGGGCCACACAGAATCCATCCAGAAGCCACCACGAGGACTGGAGACAAGCCACAGATGCCATCCAAGGTGTACTTTAGTAGAAGAGCTGCCCAAAGGAAAAAAGGGTTGCTTTAGGAAGTGGTAAATGACCCCATCCCTGGCAGTGTTCAAGCCCAGGCTGGACAGGGCTGGGCAACATGGTCTGGTGTGAGGTGTCCCTGCCAGCTGAAGCAGGACTGCTCCTACAATTAGGCTGCTTATTTGTTCCAGGACGGAAATATATAAAAGTGCATCGTTGAACACAGTTAATGTTTGGCTCCACCAATTATCCAAAAGTTTGGCTTTAGAATTAGCTACTCTTGATCTGGGACAGATCATTCAATAATCAAAATATTCTTACTTGTCATTTCATATCAGAAGGCTATAAATATGTCAGTGCCAAGGGCCCCTTGTCATGTTGATTAATTACTCTAGTTACCAGCCTCTAGATGAATCCTCCACTGAAAGTCTCTTACATGAAAACCAGCATTGCTCAAAATGAAAGGGCAGAACTAGCAATACAGTGGTGGAGAGAAAAGCAACCAACATCAGTTTTTACAAATGCCAGAAAGAGTTCAGTGTTCTCTGTATCATAGAATCATAGAATAGTTAGGGTTGGAAAGGACCTTAAGATCACCTAGTTCCAAACCCCTTCCGTGGGCAGGGAAACCTCACACTAAACCATGTCACCTGTCCAACCTGGCCTTGAACACTGCCAGGGATGAAGCATTCACAGCTTCTCTGGGCATGTTCATTTTCTCATCAACCAACACCCCCAAGTCCTTCTCCGCAGGGCTGCTCTGAATCTCTTCTCTGCCCAACCTGTAGCTGTGCCTGGATTGCTCCAACCCAGGTGTAGGACCTTGCACTTGACATGGTTAAACTTCATGAGGTTGGCATCTGCCCACTTCACAAGCGTGTCGAAGTCCCTCTGGATGGCATTCCTTCCCTCCAGCATAACAACCAAACCATGCTCCATAGCAGGAAATTACTGATATTTCTATCACAATCAGAAAAATTTGTATGTTCCCTCTTTAAGTTGCAATTCAGCCTCAGAACAGCATAAATCTTGTTTCTATCTTCAAATCAATATTGAAACAAATCAATATTGAATACCTGCCCCTCTGCATGATAAAGACCAGAAAGCCTCCCCAGCTCTTTCTTTAACTCCTGCTTGAGCAGTTGTTGGTTTTGGAGTTTCTGTTTTGGGTTTTTGAGGGGGTTGGGTTTGTTTTTTTTCTGTTTGTTTGTTTGTTTTTCTTTGGGGTTTTGTTTTTGTGGGGTTTTCTGTTCGTTTTAAGAATCAGATCTGATCTTGATTTGGAAGCAATAAATGCTGTCTCTAACCCTGATCAGTCAGCTGTGAACATGCTTGTCAGTAGCACAGGACTGTATATTGCCAACTAGTAGTAAAGTAAAATAGAATAAAATAAAAATAGAAATGCAGGTAGAAGTGCACCTTGTGGTTGGAAGACATAGTATATTTAAAAGAGAGGTTGAAAGAGGGAAGGAAAAACGTTTTCTTGGGACACCTAGGTTATTTTCAAACAGTAATCTTAATACTGGTGGGAAAATATATCAGTAATCAGAGTTCTGAGTCAAAGGCCAGAAGTGGCTTTGATTTACGCATTTCTATAGCACTTAGGAATTTATTCACATTATATATGATCAATGCATTTCCTTTAGCATTTGGGAATCTATTCACATTATATATATTGCATGTGTACAGAAACAAGTGTCCCTACGTTCATACAGTCTTTCACAATCTGCTTTGAGAACTACAGAATCCTAAAATTGTTACCCCAGTCAGTACAATGTTGAACAAATGCTCCAATGATCAATGTAGAATCTGTAATTAGATGGACACTGACAAACATGCAATGCTTAGTCATGTTAGTTAGTTACGGGTGTGACACACACAATGCTTAGTCATGACTAAGTGACTTATTACTGCTGTAAGTACATCTCCAGTGCAATTACCAAAGCAGCAGAAAACCTGAGCATAAGAGAAGATACCAAAGTGGTAGAACATAGCACATTTGATCATAGGAACACTCTCTATTCTGAAAGGACTGATCACAACACCGGCCAAAAAAAAACCAAACCTGACATCAACTAAGAGGGAAATGGAAATCTATGATGCAAATCAGGGGGAAATATTTTTTTCAAGACAAAAGTTAATACAACAAAGCTCAGTAATAAGAGAAAAGGAAAGACTTAGGCAGGGATCTCTCCCTCCGGTTTTCATACCTGCCTCAGAAACATTATAGAAGCATTCAATGTACAGCTTTATTTAGATTTACCATGCAAACTACAGCATCAGATTTTCAACATTTGAAGAACAGATTACAAAACTGACTGGTCCTTACAGCAATAAAATGGGAATCAAATAACTGCTGGAACTAGCTGCACGCACTTATTCCAAGCTTTTTTCACACATCAACTATAAACACTTTAGCATCATGGAAGAGATAAGAGTTCAGACACAAAAAGAAAGGAAATAAATACAAAAGGAAAACAAGTTTATGGTACTTGAAAATCAAAGACAATGAAATCTGTTTTAAAACATCCCCCAACTATGTACTTCATTTTGGAACACCAAGACATCTGAGGCTTAGACAACCTAAATATATTATAAATAAATATCTTGAATTAGGATACACTTCTATCTAGGAATAGGATTTGAAAAATGAACAAGAAAAATCTTTCTATACTTGTACCTCTTTAAACTCCATTAACTTCTAAGAAAAACTGTGATCAGACAGACTACACAAAACATACTAATTTATAAAACACAAAGTAATTCCAAGCTTCAAAATTAATGCTGTCAACCCATAAGCAGTTGTAGAAACATGCCTGATTCACAATGCTACACTATATGTCCATTTATAAAACTAGATTTAAAATACTTCCATGCGTTAGAAATACATGTTTGCACTAGTAGCCTCACAAGAGAAAGCAGACACTTAATCCAGTTTCTTAAAACAGTCTTCCAAACACCATTACAGTTGCACACATACAATACCACAGGCGCCATGAGCATCAATTCCAGACAGAATTCTAACAGGTGTATTAACTAGAAAGGTACTATTATTTCAAATTTAAACTCCTTGGGCAGAATCACTTTTCAAGAAGCTGAGATATTTTGAAAGCCAAAGCTGGCATATGCAGGTTCCTTACACAATATACTTTATTGAACAAAGACTCACCAAACTGCACTCAATAGAATGTGCATTTGTTAACTTACAATAATATACCTGCAAACAGCTAATTACATAAGTTGGCTAATTGCATATAACTGCAAAATATTAATATACATCAAATAAAAATTCGAACCAATTTCACAGTACATGGCAGCCGCTGCTCACACAGGCTTGCCATTTCATAAGGGTATTGCTTTCTGTTATTTCAAGAAAACACAGAATACATCCAGAGAAGCACCAGCCTGCCAGCATCAGCTGACATAGGACTAAGTAAAAGGGAAAATATCATTCAAGTAGAGAAACAAGCACAGAAATGTACACCCAAGTATTAAACTTCTGCTGAGAAACAGAACAGAGTGAGGTTCAGTAATCTGACATTCCTGAGCTCCACATCACCCAGCTGGACAGTCACTCCTCATCTCTGCCTCTCCACACTTACTTCACAGTCTTAAAGCCTTTAGAATGTAGCTGTCTGTTAGTGCTGTGAAAACAAGCATGTGTGCACTCAGCTGCACTAAGCACAAGATTCATATCCCAGATGAGAGACAGCTGAAAATTCCATTACCACTTTGTAATTACAGCACACATAAAATGGAACAAAACACGAAGCAACTGCCCACCCTAAGCAGAAAAATTACAATTCTATCGAAATGTATTCAAGGAAACAAAGCACCAAATGGACTGAAGTACATTTCCATATGTCAATATGCTTACAATGCACCCTCCACAGGAGGCTACAACATACTTTTATAACAAACCTGTTATTACAATTGGTTATTGTTATTACAGTACCTTTCTCCCAACCTATGCAAGCAGCACAGGCCCTGAGATTGATAAGACAGCCCTATCCAAGGGAGCTAACTACTGGGCGCACCTGTCCCAGACTCAGGCCCTGAATAATCAGGGCTGAGACTCACACCAGTGTCTAGTTTCCCATTAACTAACCCTACACTATATACAGGTCTTCAATCCACAGAGGCTCCCTGCAAAAGCCCTGTCAAGAAATAAGCTGGCAAGAGGGGCCCCTCCGCAAGCTCTTACACATAACACAAAGGGTAACAAGTGATCAGTGTTGCATCTCCAAGCAATATTGCAATATTGTAGTAGGGAAGCAGCAGGCAACTCCCGCACACCATGTTTCCACTCTGCTGCTGGTTTTCAAGGCATTTGGCTAGGATGTGATGGTCAAGCTTCAGCCTGAAGCATGGTCCTCAGGTTCACTGATTTCAGCAAACATTTGGGGAAAAAAGAAACCAACAAACCAACCACAAACACATAAATATCTGCCTTCATGCCTACCAAGAGGGGCTTACATAAGCAACATCTCAAAACAAAACTGGAAAAATCAAATTACAGCATGTCTGCCATACACTTACTCCCTATTTAAAGTATCGCTTCATAAAACCTAGTTACAAGGTAAAACCTTCACCAGCTGTACTTTAACTGTACCGGTACAGTCCTCATACAGTGGTTATCTAAACCACAGACTCTGCAGCACCGTGTGAAGTTTGCTGCTGAAGGCAGGGATATAGTTCAGCATAATGCTTTCAGGAAGGAAATAGATCTTTACATCTTCATTTCCTTGTTTCCAGAAAAATAACTAAAGGGTTATTTTCATTTCTCCATCTTAGGAGACAGAAGGTTCATGTAGAGTAAAATAATACTTCGTGACAGAAAAAGTATCTTTTTCTGTGGCTCAGGTTCATGCTCTTGAGCATGTTGTCGAGGGGAACAATTTACATACTTTAAATCCAAGCTCTTGCTGAAAGCCTTTGCTGAATGACCAAGGCTGCACACAACCTGATGGTTAACAAGCTTTTCTCTGCTGTAGCTGCTGCTTGGAAGGCCTGCTCAACATTGTGTTTCAGCTACCAAAGCACCAGCAGTGCATAAAGTGCTTTTACCAGCTGTGCCTCACCAGTGGTGGGTATGACGTGTAAATGTTATGTATTGACAGTTGTCAGTTATTTCACAACACCTGATTTGATTGCAAATCTCACTTGCCTCTTTTACTTCTGGAACGTGGTTGTCCAGGCTCTTGGGCTGTGTAACAAAGACCACCTTATCCAGCTCTCCCTGCCTTCATTAATGGAATTAGAACTAGTATGGGGTGGAATTGAGTAGGCTGGAATAAGGTTAGTAGCTTGCTCTAAATGAATTTGTTTTTCTTGTAAACTAGAAAGGTATGAGGA
Source organism: Pezoporus wallicus (assembly GCF_028554395.1). Classification (NCBI taxonomy): domain Eukaryota; kingdom Metazoa; phylum Chordata; class Aves; order Psittaciformes; family Psittacidae; genus Pezoporus; species Pezoporus wallicus. The sequence continues at coordinate 65,634 of NW_026641436.1, forward strand.
ATTATATCTGCCTATCAGATATGATTCCTTTGATGTACACAAAGCAGTACTGATCTAGCTGAGGATCAGATATGGGAGTCTTTCTTCAGTGGAACAATAATACCATTAATTCACATTTCTGATGTCTATGTTGCGGGCTAATCTAACCTCCTATGAGATACTCAATTTTATGAATAATCTCATTGTGGTTCTTTTCCCCCACCTTGTTACCTTTTAATAGAGGATAATGACAAAAATTATATACTTTTGTATGAGATCACAGGTATGCACCATTAAGCTTGTACAGTGGTTGATTTGGGTGTTTTAGCTTTGCATAATTCACACCTATTTTATTTTCCTCATATGAAAGCTCAAATGGATATTGCTGGAGCACAGCAAGAAAAATTATTTGTCTATAACTTAGGAAAATTAATGACATTATAAAACTCCTGCAGTTATAAATGGAATGAAGTATTTTTGGTTTTCACACTTCTGTTCCCCTTTAGAAAAGCTCAGCAACTTCCATTCACATTGCATACATTAGTTGTATTGAGAAGAATTGGTGAACATGTTCCTCGGTGTAAAACTCACAAATGCTTTCCATAGGGAGGAATAAAATCACATGGTTTTGGGGAAAGCAGTTGGAAGAGCCTCTCAGACTCTTTTTCCTTTCTCCTGATGAGAATTCAGGCCATAAAGAAAAAGTACTTTTTGTTCTCAGGATAATAGAAGTCCCAAGAGAGCAAATGGTTTTGGACCTTTCAACTATACTTATCTCAGGCACCCTGGCAGCGTTTCTGCATGGGGCTGAGGGCAGCACATGCGCTGCTGTGGTGGTGGATGTTGCAACACCTCCAGCATCACAGGGAGGAGCAGACATACTGGAAAAGCTGAGCCATGCCCTGTGCTTTCCTTGTTCATCACAGAGGAGAGAAAGGCTTCTCTGCCAAAAACAAACAAGGTGCTGTGGGCTGAATCACGGTGGCTTGCAAGGAAACGAGGTGGGAGCGAGGCTCTATTTTAAATGTGTGTTTATTTAATTTATCCTACTGCATGCTGACTACATCCTTTTTCCTGGGGAAGCCCATGGGAAGGTGTCATGTCTCCTTCACATGCAGTGCCTGTCTGCCTGGCAGGGATGCATAGCATGGCTGGAGGGCTTGCTGCTGGCTCCCCCATCTCTGTGGCATTCACTTGGAAAGCAGGGATAAGAAGATTGATTCAGCTGTGGCTGTGTCTTTTTTGAGAGGGAAACCAGGACTGGGAAGTAGGGAGTGAAAGGAGTGTGGGGCTGGTGATGGGAGGCATGATTCTGGAGCCCAGGACCTCACAGCAGCTGATGCAGGCAATATCTCCAGTGTTCAACATTTCAGGCCTTTAAGTCAGTTTTTGTCCCTGCTTTGCAATTAGTGCTCATCACTGGCACTGCTCTAGGACTGGCTTTCCTTTCGCAGCTGCTGCTATTGTGAAGGGACGAGCTGAAGGAAGAAACAGGCTTAGGTTTATTGAACAGTGAGATTCACCTGTTCAACCACCACTATGCCAGTGAGCTGGGGAAAAAAGGTAATGATGAACTTGATTACCAGGTGAGGGTTTTTTTCTGAATCAAGACAGGAAAGTGTTGGTTTGTATCTACAGGCATTCTTCAATGAAGTATTTTATATACCTTTAGTTAATCGTAGTTAATCATGCTCCATAAGAATTACTTAATGAATGGGAAGAGGTGCTACTTGCTTGAGAACATCATGTCTTCCTTTGGAAAAACCATGAAAAGAAGCTGGCTTCTGGAACTGAAGATATTAATGATGAGTTGTGGTCAATGGCTCAATGTCCAGCTGGAGACCAGTAACGAGTGGTGTCCCTTGGGGATCGGTGTTGGGACTGGTCTTGTTTAACATCTTCGTCGCTGACATGGACAGTGGGATTGAGTGCGCCCTCAGCAAGTTTGCCGATGACACAAAGCTGTGTGGGTAAAGAGCTGAAAAAAGCAAGAGCAAGCTAAATAAGAGCTAAGATCAGTCCCTGAGTACCTCTGCATGCCTCTACTAAAATCACTGAGAGAGGTACTACTTAAGATTCAGCAGACCTAAGGTTTAACTAATGTCAGAACAGGATGAGTGTTACTGGACCAGGAAGCTATAAGGGAAATAAGACTCAAGACCAAATAGTTTCTTTCACACAAAAGCAAGCTTATTTAAAAATCCAAACTCAGAACCTTTTAAAATCATACAATAGAATAATTTTTGAGATTGGTTTTGCAGCTGTTTATTCAGAAAAAAAAGAAACCAAAGCAAAACAAAAAACACACTACAAGCTGATACTGTAGGAGCCTGGATGAACCTCCCCCACCCAGCTTCCAAAATCAGGGTATTAGTCCAATGTACAGAAGGTGCAAGGTTACCAACTACAAAAATGGGAAAAGGTGAGAGAGAAATAAATGCTGGCAATCATTTCTTTCTTTGCACTAGGATCTAGGCTTCATGTGCTATGCATGGCTATAATTCCTATGAAAAAAATCAAGTATAATAGAGTTGAGGAGAATTCCCTTCACAAATAAGCGCTACTCAAGCCTCCCTATATGAATTTAAAGGGGTGTGGCAAGTTCTCATGGACTTGCTTTCAATGGCTCTTATTTAATTACTTAGAGAGCTCCAGACATCCAAGAGATTAAGCAGGCAACAGCGCATCAGGACATAAGTGCTCTACTGGGGATCAGAATGAGCCCCACATATTTCCATTTTATCCATGTCATTTTATAGCAAGAAAGTCACAACTAGAAACTTGCAAATAGATGGTATTCAGCTTAAATGCGACTAGAACACCAATTTTAGTAACTCCAGCAAACTAGCACATAATTTAGGAAAAGTATTATCTTAACTCTGAAGTGCTCTGACAAAAGACAGCGCTAGCTGAGCAGTAGGAGATTGAGTTACCTCTATATTTCTAAACATTTGGTTTTTATATAATTGAGGACACCAATGCCACCTTGTTAGTTATGTCATTTATTTTACAAAGCAAAAGGGAAGAGTAAGAACAGTTTTACAGATAATTCAGATTGGAATTATCACACAACTCTTGGAGTGCTTTTGGACTAATACAGTGAAATATTTAGACAGCAAACTATTATCTCCTTATGACCACTGAGAGTAACTGGTGTTACATCAAACTGATAACTGTCACGTAACCTACAAAACCACTTAGAGTGGTCAAACCACAACAGTGCTGCAATCTAACTTCCTGAACAGCTCTAAGAGCGCTTGACAATTACAGGATTTTAGTACTAAGGAAATGGGAAGACAAATGTAGGGCTTTTCTTGTCAGCTTCACCCACTCATATGACCTTCAGTCACTACAACATATATGCATCAGGCCCCTACACTCCAATCTTTATATCTACATTAGCTTCAACCTACAGGAGGTTTGCTGATTTTTTCTGATCTTTCTTCTTCTGATCTTTCTCAGTGTTCTGCCCCCCCCCCCCCCCAAAAAAAAAAAAAAAGACAAACCAACACACAAACCCACAAAACCAAAACACTGGACAGCCAGCATGGCTTCAAGAAGGGGAAATCCTGCCTGAACAATTTGGTGGCCTTCTATGATGGGGCTACAGAACTGATGGACAGGGGTAGAGCAGTTGATGTCATCTACCTGGACTTGTGCAAAGCGTTAGATGCTATCCCACATGACATCCTTGTCTCTAAATTGAAGAGACACCAATTTGATGGATGGACCACTCAGTGGATAAAGAACTGGCTGGATGGCCGCACACAAAGAGTTGTGGTCAATGGCTCAATGTCCAGCTGGAGACCAGTAACGAGTGGTGTCCCTCAGGGATCGGTGTTGGGACCGGTCTTGTTTAACATCTTCATCGCTGACATGGACAGTGAGATTGAGTGCGCCCTCAGCAAGTTTGCCGATGACACCAAGCTGTGTTGTTCAGTTGATACACTGGAGGGAAGGAATGCCATCCAGAGGGAACTTGACACGCTTGTGAGGTGGGCTGATGCCAACCTCATGAAGTTTAACCATGACAAGTGCAAGGTCCTACACCTGGGTCGGAGCAATCCCAGGCACAGCTACAGGTTGGGCAGAGAAGAGATTCAGAGCAGCCCTGCAGAGAAGGACTTGGTGGTGATGGTCGATGAGAAGCTTAATATGAGCCAGCACTGTGCACTAGCAGCCCAGAAAGCCAACCGTATCCTGGGCTGCATCAAAAGGAGCGTGACCAGCAGGTCAAGGGAGGTGATCCTGCCCCTCTGCTCTGCTCTTGTGAGACCTCACTTGGAGTATTGTGTGCAGTTCTGGTGTCCTCAACATACAAAGGACATGGAAGTGTTGGAACAAGTCCAGAGGAGGGCCACGAGGATGATCAAGGGGCTGGAGCACCTCCCGTATGAAGATAGGCTGAGAAAGTTGTGTCTGTTCAGCCTGGAGAAGAGAAGGCTGCGTGGAGACCTCATAGCAGCCTTCCAGTATCTGAAGGGGGCCTATAGGGATGCTGGGGAGGGACTCTTCATTAGGGACTGTAGTGACAGGACAAGGGGTAACGGGTTAAAACTTGAACAGGGGAACTTTAGATGGCATATAAAGAGGAAATTCTTTCCTGTTAGGGTGGTGAGGCACTGGAATAGGTTGCCCAGGGAGGTTGTGAATGCTCCATCCCTGGTAGTGCTCAAGACCAGATTGAACAAGGCCTTGGGTGATATGGTTTAGTGTGGGGTGTCCCTGCCCATGGCAGGGGTTGGAACTTGATGATCTTAAGGTCCTTTCCAGCCCTAACTATTCTATGATTCTATTCTATGATTCTATGAAATACATATTTGGGAACAGAGAGAGGGCAAAAATCTCTGAGAGAGAAGTATTTAAGTTAAATGACACTACCAGCACAAACCCAGTTGGCTAAAAATGGGTCACAAGGAAGTCTAGGCTTGAACGATTTAAGTTTAGTATCAGTCTCTCAAGCAATTTAATGAAGGTAAGGACCTAAAAGCTTTTCAAAATGGAATGTAATAAATTCTTGAAGTGATTGTGCAACACAGGAGGAAAATTCTTAGTAAGAATCAAGATGTGCCCTCAGATAAAGATGAACTAGCATGTTCAAAGGGATTGGAAAGGAGACTAAATCACTGTTCATGTTGCCCTATATTAAATGCATGCTCGGGTGCCTCTGTAGCACGAATGTAGGAGCCAGAGAGGAAACCCTTTCCTTTCCCCATGACAGTACCCAGGGCGTTGGCTATGGATAGGTAGTGGCAGAATGTATGGCAAAATAAAAAACTGGTCCTGCTCAGCTCAGTGGTGGAGGAATGGTGCACCCTGCTTGTGCCGTTTGGTTTAGTCTCTGGCTTTAAAGCTGAATGGGAAATTTCCTACAAGCTGAATGAGCAACACTTTCTTCCTGCCCTCAGACCATGGGGGTAGGGTGTGGTCCACTTTGAAGGTCTGTGTAGAATGGAAGGTCCTTACAGTGTACTTTTTCTACTACAGGTAGAGAGAAAGATGCGTTTTGGGGGAGTGACCCATCTGTCCTATTATACACATTTACTTTGGGGATGAGACGAAGAGTGCCCCTCAACTACGTATCCCTTTCTGTTGTCTATCCTAGGAATCGAGATGGATAGTAACACCCAGGAGAATTCTTTTGTCCTGAGGACAGGGTATGGCAGGGAGCAGAAAGGAGTTCTTTCTCAGAATAGCTGCTCTGATGAGTTCCCAGGGAAACATGCATTTGTGTAATATTGGAGGAATTAAGTTCTTCAAGTCTTCAGTTTCCTTGGCTATTCAAACTTTCATCAGCTCTCACCTCATCAGTCCCTGACTTTGATGGACAGCAGGGAAGGCTTTACCACTAACCTTTATGGAAGGAGAACTGAGCAGTTTGCTATGTGTGTGTGTCTGCATGTGGTTAGTGCTGCAAAACAAGACACCAAGGCCTGCAGCTTTCCTGAGATACACTCATTTACATCATGATGTGGTGCCCAATTACTGAATTACTACAAGGTCTTTCTACGGCACTTTTCCTTTTAGACTGTGGTGGATTTTACACAGGTGAATGTTTATTTGTGTGTACGTGACATGCATGTGAAAGCCTTTACTGTGGTACAGGAAGAGGAAATGTATTTTGTTTGCCTATTTAAAGAGGAAAGTGTTGGGGTTTTTCTCATAGGAAGTAATCTTGCTTTGCAAGCATGTTTCTTCTAAGTACGCATGCTAGGAATGTTTACACTTCGCTTCCAAAAAAGTAAGCTACTAAGAATATAGTATCAGTTATACAACACCCGCATGACCACATTATCACTTGAAACAAAATGAAAACTAATAGAAACATCTTTGTCTTCTGGTGCAATAACTTCCTTTATGAGTTACCTGAGGGATGCAAGTCTGTGATCTGGCTTCAGTGAGGTTGAAAGTAATTGGAGTGGAAACAAGGAGATTATTTATATCTCAATTGCAGCACTGAGGTAGAATTATAATTAAAGCAACCTAGAAGCCTTCTGAGGTTCTTTCGTTGCTTCTTTGTGTTAGTTTCCTATCTCTTCTGGAATAGTGGTAAGCTGCGGAAAGTGGCCTCAGTCAACCATTAGGTTAGATGTGAACTTGTGAATCAGAGGCACAGACTGGCACATCACTCAATTCTGTTTGGAGGCAAGTCAGCGAATGTGGAATAATCTCCTGAGTGACACCACGTATGGATTTGTATGGGCAAAAGTGGGGGATCGTGTTTCTGCCCAGCTGTAAAGGTGTTCCATTCTATGAGAAAACATTTTGTTATTTTAGTATGCTTGTTTTGTTTTGTGTAATACAAATAATGTAATATAGCCTGCTGAGGTAGGAAGGAGTAACCTGCCTTTATAAACAATCCTTATCTGTGAATGAACTCTATCCTTAAGCTGTTGAGGTGCCAGCCATTTCCGCAAAGAAATTGCTCTCTTGGCTTTGTTGACGAAAGCTTCATCCACAGTGAGAATGTATTTGAAATGAATCACGGAGGGGCTCAGCCTGGGGAAGGGTGGATGAGGCGGAGCTCAACTGATACGGTAAATCAAAAGCTCAGCCTTGATTTATAGCCACAGCCACCACTGGTTACAGATGCTGTTGTTCGCAAAAGAGCCACATTCAGCCCCAACAATTTGAAGTTAGGATCATATCCGTTCCTTCAGCTGATTTTTGTGTGGAAGTGAGATAGAAAACCACGTGTGACTCCAAGAAGCAGCTGTTGCATGCTCTTTGGGACAGCATGGCCAAGCCACACATCAGCAGTTCTCAAACTGTGTGGCCTTTCACCTGTCATGGAGATGTGGTCTTCTGCACCAGCCTTCAGCAACCTGCTGCCCTTCGGCAACCTGGGCACCAGTGGCAGTGCTACCCAGGCCTCCTGCCTGGAGTATTTCCCACCAAAATTCCATGTGGCTGAGGGAGGTCGGGCTCTTGTTAAACTCTTCAGCAACACAGTGGCAGAAAGTGGGGGAACCAGGCTTAAAATGGAGCTTCTGGAGAGTTACACAGCTGAGATAAACAAATCCTGAATGCCAACTGAGGTTGGATGCTGCTCTTCAGAAGCATGGTTTTGCCTGGTGTACCTCAGCGGCCCAGCCCATTCAGACCAGTGTCATGGTCCTTCTGCCTGGGGTGAACCTCTTGTGTCAGGAAACTGCTTGCCTTAAAAAACGTCCTCTCTCTTCTTTGA
>NW_026641437.1:0-733 GCF_028554395.1 Pezoporus wallicus
CCCGACTAGCGGGGACCCAGATTACAGGGCCCCGGTCACTGGGGACCCGGATTACAGGGCCCCGACTAGTGGGGACCCGGGATACAAGGCCCCGGTCGACGGGGACCCGGAACGGCGAGTGAGTGGCGCCGGCGGCAGCGGCCGGGAAGCGCGTGCAATGCTGCTGCGGTGGCGTGACGGACCCGGGTGCTTGGACTAACCGAAAGGAATCCGCCACGGGGGCGAACCAGACACTCCTGCGCCGGGAGGCCGATCCGGAGACCGAGGTTACAGGACGACCCAGAAGAAGACGATCCGGAAAAGGCTGGCCATGAAAATGGACCGAGAGGTAGCCCTGGACTTACTACAGTGCTTTTTATAAAAGCGGGGAACTGAGCCCTGAACTTTTACAGTGCTTTTTATAAAAGCGGGGAATTGAGCCTGAGACTCTAAAGCAGCTAGCAGGTCTAGCGGCTGTAGGGAAGGCTAAGGGATTTTTTGTAGTTCCTGATACAGTTTTTGAGGAGAGCGAGTGGCGAAAGTTTAGTGAAGAACTATTTGACTCAGTGCTTAATGATGGTAAAACAGCAAAGAAACTCGGTAAACCACGGAGGGAAGTAATGAACTGTATAAAAAGATACAAGGCAGAAAAGAAAACTGCCGCGGTAGCAACGGAGAAACTAGGAACAGACGTCCCTGGTCGGTTGAAACCGGGGGAAGATTACAACTCGTTCCCCCCCACAACTCGCGGGAG
>NW_026641438.1:0-722 GCF_028554395.1 Pezoporus wallicus
CCCATCCCAGCTCACCGGTGCCTGTCCCCATCCCAGCTCCCCGGTGTCTGTCCCCATCCCAGCTCACCGGTGCCTGTCCCCATCCCAGCTCACCGGTGCCTGTCCCCATCCCAGCTCCCTGGTGCCTGTCCCCATCCCAGCTCACCGGTGCCTGTCCCCATCCCAGCTCCCCGGTGTCTGTCCCCATCCCAGCTCACCGGTGCCTGTCCCCATCCCAGCTCCCTGTCCCCATCAGCCTGTCCCCATCCCAGCTCCCCGGTGCCTGTCCCCATCCCTGTCCCCATCCCAGCTGTGCCTGTCCCCATCCCAGCTCACCCCCGGTGCCTGTCCCCATCCGTCCCCAGCTCCCCGGTGCCTGTCCCCATCCCAGCTCACCGGTGCCTGTCCCCGTCCCAGCTCCCCAGTGCCTATCCCCATCCCTGTCCCCATCCCTGTCCCCATCCCAGCTCCCCGGTGCCTATCCCTATCCCTGTCCCCATCCCAGCTCCCCAGTGCCCATCCCTGTCCCCATCGCTGTCACCATCCCAGCTCCCCGGTGCCTGTCCCCATCCCTGTCCCCATCCCAGCTCCTGTGCCTGGGTCCCCATCCCAGCTCCCTGGTGCCTGTCCCCATCCCTGTCCCCATCCCAGCTCCCCGGTGCCTGTCCCCATCCCAGCTCACCGGTGCTCGTCCCCATCCCAGCTCACCGGTGTCTGTCCCCATCCCAGCTCACCGGTGCCTG
>NW_026641440.1:0-72597 GCF_028554395.1 Pezoporus wallicus
TTCCAACCAGCTCCCCCCCGTTGGTGAGCATGAGGTCAAGCCTGGCTCCTCTATTGCTTGCAGAAGGAAGTTGTCTTCCACACAATTGAGGAACCTCCTGGATTGCTTGTGCCAGGCTGTACTGTCTTCAGCAGATATAAGGATGGTTGAAGTCCCCCATGAGGACAAGGGCCTGTGAGCGTGCGGCTGCTCCTGTCTATAGAGCGCTTCATCCACAGAGTCCTCTTGATCAGGCAGTCTGTAACCAATCCCCACAGATCTTCCACTAGACCAGGTTGCTCCAAGCCCTGTCCAACCTGGCCTTGAACACTGCCAGGGATGGGGCAGGCACAGCTTCTCTGGGCAACCTGTTCCAGTGTCTCACCACCCTCACAGGGAAGAACTTCTTCCTAATTTCTAATGTAAATCTACCCTTTTTAAGTTTAAAACCATCCCCCCCTTGTCCTGTCACTACATGCCCTTGTAAAAAGTCCCTCTCTAGATTTTTCATCATCCCCTTTAGGTATCGGAAGACTCAGTCTCCCCAGTGCCTTCTCTTCTCCAGGCTGAACAAGCTCAAGTCTCTCAGCCTCTAAATCCTTTGAACAGAAAACAGAAGTTCTTTTTTTAATAAGAAAAGAAATGAGCTGTCAAGAAAATTGCTGAACTGGCCTTAAACCAGAAAGCAACCCCCTCCACCCCCAAAACATTCCTATCTCAAAGTGCCATTAAACTCCCTGACAGTGTTGTGTGATCTACAGAGCTGTGGCTGTGCTCAGTCGGGAAGATTTGAGGTTGCTCCAGAGGAAGCTGGGTATGCAAAAAGCTCTGAGTGCTTCTAAGATGGATTTGGGTGAATTTATGAAAGAGATGGTGTGTGGTGAGCTCTGCTCTGGGGGCTGGAGTCCCTGCTCCACAGGACCCCTCTGTGCTCCCATCTTGACAGGTGCTTCAAGGACCTTGCATGGAAAATATGTCCTAGCACTGTGGGGGCTGTGGGTAGCAGCAGGCGTCAGTGGGTGCTTGCATGCAGCTTCCTCCCCTGCCCAAGAAACTAAGAAAATAATTTACTGGCACTCTTGTCCTTGTGGGCTGGCTGGTGTCTTGGGTTCAGATGTAGCAGTTATTTTTCTCCTTCTTAGTAGCTGGGGCAGTGCTGTGTTTTCGACTTTAGTCTGAGAACAATGCTTATAACACACCATTGTTTTAGTTGCTAAGTAATGCTTACCCCCATCAAGGACTTTTCAGTCTCTCATAGTCTGCTGGTGAGAAGGAGCACAAGAAGCCGGGAGGAAGCAGAGACAGGACACCTGACCCAAACTAGCCAAAGGGGTATTCCATACCACAGCATATCATGCACAGTACATAAACTGGGAGCAGTTACCTGGAAGGCACAGATCGCTGCTCGGGTCGGGCTGGGTATCGGTCAGTAGGTGGTGAGCAGTTGTATTCTCTTCCCTTGATATTTCCCTTATCATTATTATTATTGGTGGTAGCAGCAGTGGTTTGTGTTATACCTTAGTTACTGGACTGTTCTTATCTCAACCTGGGGGAGTTACATTCTTTTGATTCTCCTCCCCATCCCCATCCATGGGGGGAGGAAGAGGGGGGAATGAGCGAATGGCTGCATGGTACCGAGTTACCGGCTGGGCTTAAACCACAACAGGAATATATATTCAGCTGTATTATTTCTCATGGAAAGACTAAGTCTTCTGAGAGAAGCCAGGCATTTGGAGGCAGGAGGAACGGCAACCAGGCAGATGCCCGGTTTGCTTTCTGCAGAGCATGTTCCTCAGGACATGGAGTGATATAGCTGATTTTGGTCCTGTGACCAGCTGATCCCCAGGTCTCATAGGTCTCACTTCCTTTTCTTTGCTCATAAAAGGTGTGCCACATTGCTTTTCTTCTGCCAGACTCTTATCCCCAGGACTGCTAGCAGTGGGACTATGGTCCCACAGGCTATGCTACAGATACTGCATTTGATTTGATTGCTGGTTTGCTAAAACATTTAGTGTTGGATGGTCACTTATCAGCACTGAGGGATCCATAGAGCTTATCTCCATGGATGGGCAGCCTCTCCTCTAGCATGGAAAGGTTTTGATGGTGGTTGATAAAAATGACAGCCAAACTAGAAGAAAAGCTCACAGCCAGGAACCCATCTCCAACTAACCATTCGGTTCTCCGTTAGTAGGATATGTGGACAGGATTGTATTGATACGCATATTGACTACACAACTCGTTAAAGTTGTAAAGTAGGTATGCTTTATTCAGCTGAGGCGCATGGGGGATAATTCCTCCAAAGGCATGCACACCCCAGCGTCGTTTTCCCTCTACATTTATTCTCTAAAGTGTTACATATGCAATAGGTTATACAACAGGCCTATACATATTCATATCCTTTTCCCGCTTCATATTATATTGAGCTAAAGCTTCCTTCACGCCTGCGCAGTGCCTCCTGGTGGTCGTGGGCAGGGGTCTTGAGATGAAGTAAACGAGTCTTCCTCACTCATGAACTTTTCACCTCTGTCTTTCACGCATGCTCACTAGTCCTCTGGCTTCGGCTCAAACCGCAGTTCCAGTCTCAGCCGGGTCTTAACCAGATGTATGGTGTTGCAAGTGCAAACTTTGACCACCAGTTCCCCTTATCTGATGTTCTTTCCTTTCTTACACAAGTTTACATTAAACACCAGCTGCACTTTTAGACAAATACTTATTGTTAACTGAAGAGATTGAAGATAATCAGAAGAATAACATAGGTTTAACATTTGGCTATTAATTCAGGCCCCCTATCAGTATATTTGTGACAAATGTTCTCACCAAAATTACTCTGCCAGCCATGGGGAAAGGGTTTTGTAGGCACTTTCCTTGTTGGGATCACGGTTCTAATTTGCAGCCCTGATTTGGGGCAGCATGAGCTCAAGGCACTTGCTACTGGTATGTGCCTGTGTCTGCATGTGCACACATGCTTCATGTGTTTGAGCATGTGGGTGCACACATGTGTCTAAGGCATCTGTCTTTGTGCACTTGTTTGTCACCAGATTAAGATATTACTTCATGCACACTGAATTGATGCAACTAAATTGGCTGGATGTTCTTAAGCCCTGAGAGTATAATGAAATTTTGTCTCTTTTGCCCATTTCTTTTTCTTTTCTTTTTTCAGAATAAGTCACCTGTTTAATGGCATGGAGCCTATTGTCTTGGACAGTTTAAAACAACATTATTTCATTGATCGAGATGGTGAAATTTTCAGATATATATTAAGCTTCCTAAGGACATCCAAGTTACTGCTCCCAGATGACTTTAAGGTAAGGAAAGCTATAGTCTGCAGCCTAATTTTTCCTCCTGTTTGTTTTAGTACAGGTTGAATTGTGTGCTTGACCTAAACACACTTAACTAAATGTTGCTGTTTATTGTTAGCACTTCTAGTACTTGTGTATTACACCAGTATTATTATTTAATAAATGGACCAGCGGTTGTCATGGATACCGTAAAAAGTTAAAAGAGGCAGCTTATGGCTAAATCAGTTTTTCTAAACTAATTGTATTTTCTCACATTTTTAGCTTACTTATCAGGGTATAACAACAATTAAGAAGCAACATCAGCAACTAGCACTTACCAGGGTTTAATGCTCAAGATCTGAAAGAAATATTTTAAATTTGATACTTAGAGGACTTAAATTGTATAATTCTTTTTCTTGTTGGTATAAAAAAATAAATACACTTTAACAAACCCATAAGGATTTGTGTTAGATGCAGATACTTTGATTTCATGAAGTAAACTTTTACACAATTTATGAATGTAAAAATATTCTCGGGAGATGGAATTTACTGAGGGCTTTTTCAGGAGCATTATGTGTTCTCTATGAAATAATGGTGCTGTTTGTCACTTTGCAAATCCTGATTGTTTTTAAAAGCTCTCCTCTGGAGAGCACTTGGCTTTGCACTTACGAAACTTGCAACATTGTCATCCTTATGTATGAAAATTAGAAGACAAAAGTGTCCAGACTGTCAAATTCAAGAAAAGCACTAACTCCAGGATGAAATGATGAATAAATTAGGATGGCAATGGGGATCTGCTCAGTTACAAGATATGGAGGGTTGCTGGAAAGGAAAGTTCTTGTGCTGTGCAGCGAGAATTCACTTTGCATGTTGGCCTAGGTAGGCAAGATAATTTGGCCAGTCATGATTGAGTCAGTCCAGATTTGTGGTTGCTCTGGTGGCTTTAGCTTTGGGGTACAGCTGATATTCATGCTGCAAACCTCTCCTCAGCCATTCTTGCCTAAGTTACGAGTACAATTGTATTTGACCCCGGCATGGGAGTGTTTACAGTTAAAGTTGAGCAGACATGCTGTGCCATGGGAGAACACATCTAATCCCAAGGCAGTGAGAAGTTTTGGCATTTATGGGTGGTTTTGGAGCTCCAGCTCAGAAGGGCTGCCCTGGCACTGTTCTTTCTGGAAAGTGGCAGGCAGGTTGGGGAGAGGGGCCTATGGGTTGGGGTACCACAAGGCAGGGTAGAGCCAGAGCACTGAGGAGCAGATGCAAGAAAAGTTCTTTACAGAGAAATGAGAGAAAACACACAGGTAGGAGTGAAGCTAAAGACCAGACCAATCCTGTGGATTGTAAAATGGATTAAGTTAAGGGGCGTGGATGGAAAAGTGGTACAGGTGAAAGGCCAGAGGGATGCTTTGGTGGCAGCATTTTGGACGATCTAGCGGGACAAGGAAGTGTGAGAAAAGAGGGTAGAAGAGATGTAGTTCGAGCTGATCGTGGCCTCAACTGGCATCCAGATTTCAGAGGTATTGTGAAACAAAACCAGCAGGATTCGGTAAGAGCTTGGAGGTAAGAGTGCTGGTGGGTGCCAAGGACGTGTCTGTGCAGTGAGCCACTGGCAGGGCTGGGAGAGACTCGGGAGAGCTGTCACTGTGCCCAGGCTCAGTCCATTGTTCCAGACCATCTCTTTGATAAGGGTTAACTGCATTTTATTTAGTTCCTCCCTGGGAGAGCTTTAGAGCAAACCCCAGGCTAATGAGGGCTCAAGAACAAAGCAAAGTATTGCTAGGTAAGGAGTAACTAAATAAAAATGCATAGAAGTATGTGCTGCAAAGCTATATTAAAACTGCATTGTAAACAGATTTGACTTCAAAGAAATTGTGTAATTTTACCAGCATGATTAAAGTGACAGAAGACAATAATCAAAGGCAGCAAATGGAATCACTTGGTGTTTCTAAATGCAAAACTCTATTTAAGGTATAAAAACTGACAGGTTTTCCAGTGAGACTCGCATTAAATGTTCTTTATGTAAAACAAAGCATAATCAAGTGTTTTGAATATTTATTAGTTTTTACTCCTTAATTTAATCAAGCAGTTTATTAGCCTCAAGGTTTAGCCAAATTGCTTTGCAACTTGAATTGCTGCTCAGATGGTTATTTTGGAAAGTTTGGAATGTTAGTACTGCACCAGAGTTATTGTGTTTGCTATTTAAGTGTTGTTTTCAGACTAAGTTAACACTGAAATGCAGAGAAAGTGGGGTATGTGTTCCAAGGCTAGTGATTCTTTATCATCAAGTCTGATTGGTGTGTTTACAGTGAATATTAGTTACACTTCCAACTACTAATAAGCCAGAACTTGAAAGTGTTTAGTATCTGATAGGTCCCCCTGCTGAAAGCAACACTAATAGTTCATATAATTTTCCTTGGTTTGGGGGATTTTAAGCCACATGAAGTATGCTGAGAAATTACTGTGAATTGTTTGGCTCAGTTCTCCTTCTCAGCTAGCCTGTGTTGAGCCAGGCAATGGTGAGCAGCCTGGAGCTGCTCACAGCTCCCTCCTCCTGCGCAGGTTCAGAGACCTGCATGTGGGACTATGACATCTTGAGCAACAAATGTCCTGGAGCAGAGCGTGGAGCCAGTACCCTCTGGTCTGCCATGCTCTTGGGTTAAGGGGTGGCTGGCCCAGGAGCTGCCCCTCTGCAGCCCAGAGTTTGGGCTGGAAGGGACCTTAAAGCTCATCCAGTTCCAACCCCCTGCCACAGGCAGTGACACCTTCCACTAGACCAGGCTGGTCAAAGCCCCATCCAACCTGGCCTTTGTGCCTTGGTCTTCCTCCACCATCAGAGGTGTTTCCCCAGTATATTCTGAGCAACATCTGTCCCCTTCACTGCCAGTACATAACTTCACACAAAACCAAAACTCATCACACCTACTAACATGAGACTCACACCTACCTTAGACATCATCAAACAAAACCAGACATAGGCAATGTGTACATTATTACTCCATCTTAAGGAGGGGAGAAGCACAAATACACAGGACATATGATTTTTGAATGGATTATAGGGGTCACCTGTAGCACCGGAACCACAAGGCCAACATGCTAATTAATTATAATTCTAAAATCAGTGTTTGCATCTAATTTTAAGTGCTCTCAAAATGACCTTAGCAAATGGTACAGTTGTCATCATAGAAGTGAGCAACCTTCTCTCGCAGCCAGGAGTCAGATCTTCACAGCACTAAAATATAAAAGAAACATTGAGTTTGGATGACAGTTTGTTGCTTCATCAGCAAAGAATAACAAGTGGAAAATGAGCAGAACGACCCATTTCAGCCTGTTCAGGAGTCAACATTAGGTTCTGTTGTGGTTTAAACCCAGTCAGCCACACTCCCCCCTCTTTCTTTCCCCCCCCCCCCCCCAAGGGATGGGGAGGAGAATCAAAAGAACCTAACTCCCATGGGCTGAGATAAGAACAGTCCAGTAACTAAGGCATAACACAAATCACTACTGCTACCACCAATAATAATAATGATAAGGGAAATTACAAGGGAAGAGAATACGATACCACTCGCCAAAACGAGCCCGACCGAGAAGAGAGAGTGCCCTTCTGGGCAACTCCCAGTTACCTCCCTGGGCATGACGTGCAGTGGTATGGAATACCTCTTTGGCTAGCTTGGGTTAGGTATCCTGTCTCTGCTTCATGCCAACTTCCCCTCCTCCCTGGCAGAGCATGAGACTCAGAAAGTCCTTGGTCAGAGTAAACATTACTTAGCAACAACTGAAAACATCAGTGTTATCAGCTCTGTTCCCAAGCTGAAAGTCAAAACACAGTGCTGCACTGGCTACTAAGGAGAAAAATTGACTGCGACTGTGAAACCGAGGACATTATCCACCCCTTATTCCATACCATTCACGTCATGCTCAGATCCCACATTTTCAATATACCATCACTCTCCCACATATATACATCCATATATACACACAGAGACCAAGAGAAAAAGATCATTTATTTTCATGGACCAATACCTATAATGCTGTTGAGTCCATTTGGTCCATGATGTCAGGTTCCATGTATTGTAACAATCTTTCAGGGCAGGAGAGGCTGTATGCAGTATTGGATCGTTGCCTGCTGCTGATGATCGTTCCTTTACTGAGGAACTCATCTGGTTCTATCAAAGTTCATTCTCTGTTGGGATGATGGTTGGAGGGAAGTCAGGGCCAGTCGCTGGTGACCTGAAGACAACTAGTTGATGGGCTATAAAAGTATTACACAGCAGGCAACAGCATACAATTAAGTTCATTGGCTGCTTTCCCCTAAAATCAAATCCCCTTGAGGTATACATCGGACTTCCCCATCTTCCCGCATTACCCACCAAGTATATCCAGGTCCCTGAGCAAAAGCAATCCCACAAGTGGGTTTGCCTTTACCTGAAGCAGGAATAACCCAGACTGTCTTCCTCAGCAAGTTCTTCATGTGCACCACAGTAACTTCGTCCCCCTCTACAATATGTAAAAGTTCTGACTGGGCTGGGCCAGCCCTGTTGGTAGATCCTCTGGTGTTGACCAACCAGGTGGCCTTTGGTAAGTGTGTATCCCAATGCTTGAAAGTTTCCCCACCCATTGCTCTCAGTGTAGTTTTTAACAGCCCATTATACCTTTCAGTTTTCCCAGAGGCTGGGGCATGGTAGGGGATGTGATATACCCACTCACTGCCATGCTCTTTGGCCCAAGTGTCTATGAGGTTCTTCCGGAAATGAGTCCCATTGTCAGACTCAATTCTCTCTGGGGTGCTGTGTCGCCACAAAATCTCTTTCTAAAGGCCCAGGATAGTGTTCTGGGCAGTGGCATGGGGCACAGCGTATGTTTCCAGCAATCTGGTGGTTGCTTCCACCATGGTAAGCACACGGCGCTTGCCTTGGTGGGTTGGTAGGAGTGTGATATAATCAATTTCAGGACTCCCTATATTTTTACTTCAGCCATTGTCCTCCATACTAAAGAGGCTTTAACCATTTGGCTTGCTTAATTGCAGCACATGTTTCACAGTTGTGAATAACCTGGGCAATAGTGTCCATTGTTAAGTCCACCCCTCAATCACGGGCCCAGTCTAATTCCATCCGAGCCACTTCAATCTTAGCATCTCTATCCACTTGTTGGTTTTTCTGGTGTTGGTCAGTGGCCCAACTCTTGGGTACATGGGCATCTACATGGCGTACCTTCACCACCAGGTTCTGCACCCGGGCAGCAATATCTTTCCACAGTACAGCAGCCCAGATGGGTTTCCCACTGCCTTGCCAATTGTTCTGCTTCCATTGCTGAAACCACCCCTACAGGGCATTTGCCACCATCTATGAGTCAGTACAGAGATAAAGTACTGGCCACTTTTCTCATTCACCAATGTCCAGGGACAGCTGGATGGCTTTCACCTCTGCAAATTGACTCGATTCACCCTCTCCTTCAGCAGTTTCTGCAACTTGTCATCGAAGACTCCATACAGCTGCCTTCCATCTCCATGCTTTCCCACAATATGGAAGGACCCATCAGTAAACAAGGCATACTGCTTTTCACTTTCTGACAGTTTATTATATGGTGGGGCCTCTTCAGCAAGCATCCCCTCCTCCTCTGGTGACATTCCGAAATCTTTGCCCTCTGGCCAGTCCATGATTACTTCCAGAGTTCCTGGACTACTGGGATTTCCTATTAGAGCTCGTTGTGTAATTAGTGCAGCCCATTTACTCCATGTAGCATCAGTTGCATGATGTGTAGAGGAGACCCTGCCTTTTAACATCCAGCCCAGCACGGGCAACCGGGGTGCCAGGAGGAGCTGTGCTTAAGTGCCAATCACTTCTGAAGCAGCTCGAACCCCTTCATAGGCTGCCAGTATCTCTTTCTCAGTTGGGGTATAGCTTGCCTCAGATCCTTTTTATCCCTGACTCCAAAACCTGAGGGGTCGACATCGAAGCTCTCCTGGAGCTTTATGCCAGAGGCTCCAGGTAGGACCATTCTCCCCAGATGCAGTGTACAGTATATTTTTTACATCTGGCCCACTCTGGACTGGTCCAAGGGCTACTGTGTGAACAGCTGATCAATTTCCTCAGTCTCCAAAGCAGCAATGCCAAAAGCCCATCGGTACCCTTTTGGGTCTTTGAAGTACCCTCTCTTGAGGTAGTCTATGCCGAGGATGCATGGAGCCTCTGGACCAGTCACAATGAGGTGCTTTTGCCATTCCCTCCCAGTCAGGCTGATTTCAGCCTCCAGTAGAGTCAACTCTTGGGACCCTCCTGTCACTCCAGAAATATAGATGGGTTCCACCCCTTGACAGCTTGATGGCATCAGGGTACACTGTGCACCGGTATCTACTAGAGCCTTATACTTCTGTGGGACTGATGTACCAGGCCATCTGATCCACACAGTCCAGTAAATCCGATTGTCCCCTACCTCCACCTGGCTGGAGGCAGGGCCCCTCTAATGATCATCACAACATTGGACACTTAAGTCATATTGAAAGGGATTATTCTTTGTTATCACAGGATCTGGAGTAAAATCAGCTCTTCCACTCCATCTGGAAACTGCTCACCAGAGACTGAAGCCGTAGCTCTCATGGGACGATCAGTCTTGGCCCTTGCTCCCCTCTTCAGTTCACTCACCCGTTCCTCCAAAGCTGAACTAGGTTTGCCATCCCACTTTGTTATGTCTTCTCCGTGATCCCGCAGGTAAAACCATAGGGTAGCCCGTGGCGTATACCTCCTGTATCTCCTTTCTCGAACAATAGGACACCTTTTGTTAATAGCTGAGACTTGTGTTGGTACACGTGAGGAGCCAGATAAATCAGGTAGATCGTCCCTCAATTGTTTGAGATCCTGGGACAGTTTTTCCACAGCTGAGATGATGGAAGGGGTGAGATTGTCTTCGAACTCTCAGAATTTATGAATCATTTCATCCACTGTTAGTGGTACTATGTCATTCCAGGTTACTGTTGCCAATGAATGGGCATATGATGACGGTGCATTCCGTGTGAGTTTTTGCCACATGGGTCGTGAACATTCAACTTCATCTGGATCTATGGGTATATCCCTGTTATTCAGCTTGATGTCATCTCTATGATGGCTGATTCCCTCAGAGACTGGATGCCTTTGTCTAAAGTAGTCCACTTGGCCGAATGACTGATAACATCATCCTTGTATGGAAACCTTTCTTTCACAGCTGCCAAGAGCCGCGTTGAAAGACTGAGGGACTTTTTCTCTCTTGCAATTGCTTTGTCAATTCCCCCTTCTCTAGCAAGTGATCCCAGCTGCTTGGCTTCTGTACCTTCTAGTTTGTGACCATCAGCCCCATTGTCCCAGCATCAGAGCAACCAGGTGATTATGTGTTCCCCTGGTTCATGGGTAAAATCTTTTCGCATATTCCGTAGCTCGGTTGAGGTCTGAGGTTGAGAAGTCACCTCTTCTTCTTCTTCTTCGTCATGTGATGATGACTCCTGATCAGATGCTAGACCGGGTGGTGAATACATTGTTTCTTCATCTTGCTTCACCCTTCTTGCCTCTTTTTTGCTTTTCCTCTTGCGTACAGGGGCAACCGATATTGGTACGAATTGGTCCTCTCGTTTAGCTGCAGTGATTATCACTGTGGTTTGAGTTGCGACTGCACTTGTTGCTGGGGGTGGTGTAGCTGCTGTGCTTGGAGATGGGGTAGCCGTGCTGTCTGTTGCATTCGAAGTTTGAGTAGCTGCTGTTCTTGTTGCTGGGGTAGCTGCACTGTCCACTGCAGCCAAGGTTTGGGTAGCGATTGTACTTGTCGCTGGGGGCGGTGAAGCTGCTGTGCTTGGAGCTGGAGTAGCTGCACTGTCTGTTGCTTTGCCCTCAGATCCGCCGACATTCTTTTCCTTTTGAAGGTGCTGGATAGTGTTGAACAAGGCCCTGTGAGCATAGGCCAAGCCCCAGCACGTTGCCATGATTTGTCTGTCTCTGGTATGGCCAGAATGACCACACATCTCATTTAAGTGTTTTACTAATTTTTCTGGATTTTCCAGTTGTTCGGTGGTGAAATTCCAAAGTACTGGAGTGGCTCACTGACCTAGATACTTGCCCATACTATCTCACACACCCTGCCACTTATGGCTGTCCAGCCTCAGGGAAAATCTCTTGGTCCTCCTACATCATCGTCTAACCCCAGACAAGACCCAAACCTGACTCTGCTTAACTCTTGAAATCAGACGAAATGTTCGCAGGCAAAACACACTCTGTATGCGTGCCAACATGGTGATCCCCATCACAGTCAGCAAACATGTCTCAACTGCATTAAAAGGCCATTCAAAAACTTCAAAACTCTCAAATGATTCTATAAACAGTCTGAGGGGGGAAGACTGGGAGGGTAAAAGAATGTCTCCTTCACAGGTTGACCACCTGAGAAGGAGAAAAAAGATGTGTAATTGCTAAGCACTTCTGTTATATACCTCCCAAAGTATAAAGGTGGTGACCGCAAAGGGAACATAAGCCAGATCAGTTTTATGATCAATGATTCTATTGCATTACAAGTCATTACAAGTACAATGAGACAAGATCCTTAGCCCAAGCCCCACACTTGAAAAGCACTAATCCAGCAAATACCAGCTCTAAGTAAAGTACGATATACTGAAACTGTGAGATCAAGAGCAACAACTGTGAGGGCCAATAAATCAGCATTGTGATGAGTGACTATTAATCTAAAACAATGAATGCTTATCACAAATACGATTAGACACACTCTGGTCAGATCTGTTGTTATCTCAACCCCTCATGCCCCACGTTGTGTGCCAAGGAACTGTCGTGGTTGAGATAAGAACAGTCCAGTAAATAAGGTATAACACAAATCATTACTGCTACCACCAATAATAATAATGATAAGGGAAATAACAAGGGAAGAGAATACGATACCACTCGCTGGAAAGAGCCCAACCGAGAAGAGTGAGTGCCCTTCTGGGTAACTCCCAGTTACCTCCCTGGGCATGACGTCCAGTGGTATGGAATACCTCTTTGGCTAGCTTGGGTCAGGTGTCCTGTCTCTGCTTCCTCCCGGCTTCCCCTCCTCCCTGGCAGAGCATGAGACTCAGAAAGTCCTTGGTCAGAGTAAACATTACTTAGCAACAACTAAAAACATCAGTGTTATCAGCTCTGTTCTCAGGCTGAAAGTCAAAACACAGTGCTGCACCAGCTACTAAGAAGGAGAAAAATTGACTGCTACTGCTAAACCCAGGACAGGTACAGAACCAAAGTACCTCTTTAGTACTGAGAGAACAGCATCGGCTTCACAGGAGACACCATTTTACCATTTCTGTTGGCTGTCTTTGCCTGTAGTTAGCAGATCTTTGCTGACCCGCTGGCACTGATGTGGAAACAGCAGCACAACTGGCCTTTCAGTCATACTTCTCATCACCTCCCCAGCAGGATGTCACCCTTGTTAGAGGTGACTGTAGAATCCACCAGAAAAAAGCTTTTCTACTGAATCATGAGCAGAAAATTATTTTGTGAAAGGCAAAAAGCTGTGTCTTTGAAAGATGTTTACCTTTCCTATGAGATCTAAATGTCCAGAAGTTGTGGATAGAGAAAGGCTGTGTGCATTCCACCTGGTTGTCTGCTTCCTTTTCCAGGTGATCTGATACAACTTCCTCACTAGTTCCTACAACAGCCACAACAAGTTGAAGGCTTATGGTAGCTCATGAAGAATTTTTCATAGGATCATAGAATCACAGACTTGTTTGAGTTGGAAGGGACCTTAAAGCTCATCTAGTTCCAACCCCCTGCCATGTGCAGGGACACCTTCCCCTAGACCAGGTCTCCAAGCCCTGTCCAACCTGGCCTTGAATGTTGCCAGGGATGGGGCATCCAATTTTTGTAGTATGTTACAACAAAGCCGCAGGCTGGTCTGTCCATCTCCCCTTTCAGTCTAGCAAGGAGCTACCTTCTCATGAGCAGGGACCTTGTCTGATGGGAATCACCTTCGGAGTAAAGTGATTTTCCTTGGCTAAACACAAACAGGTCCATTAGCTACCATACACGGTGCTTGACTCTGGGCTGTGCTGCCACAAGTGCAGTGCTATTAAGAAGCTGGAAGGTAGGGAAATAATCCTTAGAAGAAATGGGAGATGCATCATTAGTCCTGCAGGACAAGGAACTCCTGGATACTGTACAAAATCTGCTGTGGGATGCTGTCTGAGCTCAGCAGCACTGCACTGACACCAGGACTGCAGCCGCTGTTAGAGTGTGCAATATCTGTGTGCATCTATCAGTGTACACCTGGGACAGAAGCTGTACCAGGCTGCTCTGAGGCTGAGTTTCAATGAGACTGTGTGCACTTTGCCACTGTGCTAGGCAGTTAATGCCCTGTAGCTACTCATTTGCCTCTTCTGGATAAGTCTACGAAGATTCTTGTCTGCATCTGCCTTTGGTAGCTTATCAAAACTAGCAACATGGAAATGTTTTCTTGCAGCTTCTGTGGCACCTTCATGGCAAGGTCCCTTGTGGGTTGAATTCTACTTCACATTTCATGTTAAACTTGCAAATCATCAGTGCATAATTTAATATACAGTGCAAGGGTGGAAATAGCCAAGTCAGTATTACCTGGGCATCCTGAGTATCCTGTGTAGGCAGACAATCCAGAGTTGGGCATTGCTTCCAGTTCAGTCTCAGATGCACAGTACTCTGAGTGGTGTATAAAACCTGAATGAGAAGATTGTGTAGTTAGCAGTGTGTTGAGTACATTACCTTGCCCAAGCACAGGCTTCAGAGAACTGGACCCTTACAGTGTGAGCCACTCATTCTTTGTTCCTGGTTTGGTGAAGTCCTCCTCCCTCCCTAAATATGTGGTCAAATGCCTGAGCAGTGACCAAGTGACTCAGTGCAGAAATACTAGCAGTCCAGCACAAAGCCAGAGCGGGTCGGGGCGGTGGGGCAGGGTGGGTTGGTGGTGGCTGGGTTGGGCAGCGTGTGGTACATGGAAGGGGGGGTCATGGAAGGTGAATTTTCTCTTGCCTAACAGAAGACACTTTTTCATCCCCTCTCTTTGTTACAGTACAACAAATTCCCTTCATTGCCACTGCCTGATAATAGGTGCCCAGACTCCCTAATGCTGCACATGTATGTTGCTTCTCCTTACCAGCACGCCTCAGATTCCCAGCTTCTGCTGCAAACCCCTTCTGTGCTCAACCCAAGTGTGGAATGGACACAGAGATGAGAGTCTTGCTTCTTAAATTAACCCAAACACCTTGGCTTAACCCAGGCAGTTGCGACCAGGTGCACACCTCATCCTGCAGAACACATGATGCTCCATCACAGCCACGATTTCCACACAGCCATCTGAAGCATGGCTGTATCCTCTGGGAACAGTAGTGGAAGAGCTGTTTCATTTGAAAACTGGTCATCTTATTACAAAATTATATCAGAATATAAAATTTATCTTATTTATTTTAGGATAAATGATGTCTAGCAGGAGTTACTAAGAGCTGCATCTGATGCGGTGGGCTAACAGCTGGCTGGGGGGATTTAGAGGTGGTGTGACCCTGGTTAAAACTAGTCAGGCTAAAACTAGTTTTTCAGGACCTACTGAAAACAGCAAGACTGTCCATTGCCTTCAGGAAGCACAGGATGCTCCTGTTCACTCTCCAGAGTTACATTTTTCCTTAGCATTGTATGTTTTCCTCTGCTCAAAAAGATACATGGGACCAGCAGATGCCCAGTGAATGTTTGATAGGCCCCTGCACACAGCTCTGTAATGAACACAGTTAGGTGGTGGGCTGTGTTGCTCCAGTGTCCCTCACAAAGACTTTGGAAAGTTTAGGGCAGGGACTGTTTTGAATGTAGGCCGCTAATCTGTGTAGGTTTAAACCAATCCCATGCTTGGTAACCAGGGAGATTCACTGACGGACACAGAAAAGTAGTAATGGTTCAGCAGAGAGTTCTGATTTTGGGGAGGGGAAAAAATACCATCCATCAAGGGACAAAGATTTAGGGCTGATGCTGTCTTACCTGAGACCAGGTGATGCAGCCAGTCTCCATGCCTCTTCATCTGGCCTGTTCCCAGCTCTGGTTGTTTGCAGCATGCTTTCTATAGGATTTCTTCTTTAATCTTCCTGATGTTTTTCATCGCCCAGGTACTTCCTGTGTGTTTGTTGCCTTCATTTCTTCCCACTTGCCTCTTATCCCTCTTCCCTCTCTGTGCCTTCTCTGCTCCTTTTTTCTCCCTTAGTGGTGTGCCTATTGTCCCAGCCTTAACAGACATCAGAGAGATGTAAAGGATTGGATGTCCCTTTTGAAACGCGATAACCTTACCAGTGTCAGTGAATATTTATACATCTCCAGGCTGTAGGCAGCCCTCGGGAGAAAGAGCATCTCTCCACTACCAATGGTGGGTCTGTGTGCCAAATTTGAACAGAGCTAACTGCTTTGATTCAATAGTATCCTGCAGCAGCAGATTTTACAGGTTAATTCCCAGCCACTATGAAGAGTCACACCTTTTTGTGCTGCATGTTAATTGGCCTTTGATTTCCCCACTTTCCCAAGTCCTGGAGCAGCAACACTGCTGTTATTTTTCATGTAATTTTGGTGCCCATTTCTTGATTCCTTCTTGCCATGCCATTCTTCCCAGTCCAAATGATTCCAGTCATTTTACTCTTGTGATTTTTCATTTCATTTCATTGCATTGCAGTCTTTATGTCCAGGTTTGACCTACAGCATGCTCCACAAAAGTCACATAGCATACCTGTGGTGCAGCATTTCCATCTGTAGACAGGCATAAGAGCCAGGAAAGCAAATGACAGGTCTTTGCAGAGAGGAGCTGGTGCTGTGCTCTTGTTGCTTCTCTTCCCTTCAGGAGGCGGTGGGGCTAGTGTAAGCAAACTGTCCGCCCAGTGTTCGCCCCTCTCTTTCTTCTCTGGCTTGGTCTGGTGGGGTGCTGACACCCCTTGCCTCATCATACTCAACAGCTGAGGTGGAAAGATCTGTTGGAGATCTGATGCAAAGTTGTTAATGAGGATGTGCAGAAGACATCTCATTCGGTGAACTTGGAATTGGATAAAATTAGGAATTTGCCCAAAGCCCAAATGAGGTCATGGACAAATGGCTGGGAAGAGCTGTTTCTTTTAAGTTGTTGGAGTGGGGTGGTCACTACCTCTGTATAATTTTCTAGGATCCAAAGTAGGCTTTCAGTACATGAATAATCATGAAACACAGGGAGTAGATGCTGTAGCTGAATTTCAGACTCAGCAAAGACAGGTGAGAAGTGAAGCTGAACTGACATCTCTGTCTCCTAATGTGTGCGAGAGGTGACAGCAAAGTCTGAGATCTTCTGTTATAAGATCAGAAGTGACTATCTGAGGCCAAGAATGAAGATTAGGTCTTGGGACATCTCTTACATCAGCAGGTTTTGCTTAGTGCAATCATTTATTTTGATTTCTTAATCCAAAAAGTAAAGCCTTCTGGCATTGAGCTTGTGGGATGACAAATGAACAAATAATTCAGTGCAGTGGGAACTTCACAGTCAGTTCTAACAGATTCACCACTAACACAGTGTGGTTTTCTGTGTAGGTGAAGACAAAGATGAAGTATGTGGGTACTTGTCTTTGCACTCTTGCTGACAATACATAAGCCTAATTAGATCAAACAGGAACAATACTCATTGCTAAGAGACCTATATAAGCATTTCTAATTTCTCTCTCTTCCTCTCTCTCTTCCCCCCCCCCAGGACTTTAATCTTTTATACGAAGAAGCAAAGTATTACCAGCTGCAGTCAATGATTAAGGAACTTGAGCGATGGAAACAAGAGAAAGAACAAAGGAAACATTTCCAGCCTTATGAGTGCTTGGTTGTAAGAGTGACTCCAGATTTGGGGGAGAGAATTGCATTGAGTGGGGAGAAAGCTTTAATAGAAGAGATCTTCCCGGAGACTGGGGATGTCATGTGCAACTCTGTGAATGCTGGCTGGAACCAGGACCCTACCCACGTTATTAGGTTTCCTTTGAATGGATATTGCCGGTTGAACTCAGTGCAGGTAATGTAATGGCCTTTCAGTGCTGGCTCATCTATTTGTTGAGGGTTTTTTTTTAGTATTTCTTGTTCAATTATGTGCAAATTATTTACTTCTGCCCACTTACCTTCAGTGCTTATACTGCAAGGAGATATTTTCTGCCTGGTGAGATCACAGCCTTTCAGATTTTCCTAAGTTTAAGCAGAAAAACAGATTTAGATTTTGTGTATGTTAGTGCCATACTGGTCTCATAATGGTGTTATACTGATAAATGCTATTTTTTTTCATCAATGTATAGCCTGCAGCAGGGTTGTTCTTTTTTTTTTTCTCCAAAGTGCCCCTCAGGAAAAAAGAGAGTTCCAAAAAACTAAAAAAAAAAAAAATCTCCACACCATTTTATAGAAAATACAACAATGTGTAAATGTATAATTTATATCTTACTCATAATTAAATGATGGTGCCTATGGGATGGACTTAAAAAAATATTTCATTTTATACTCAGAGTTTTGCCATTAGGCTTAAAATTAAACATATGAAACAAAAGAAGATAGATAACTGGACAGATAGGTAGATGGTGGCAGAAATAAATCTGTGCCTTGTGTTTAGGCAGCAGCC
The DNA here is from genome assembly GCF_028554395.1 of Pezoporus wallicus. Lineage (NCBI taxonomy): Eukaryota > Metazoa > Chordata > Aves > Psittaciformes > Psittacidae > Pezoporus > Pezoporus wallicus. Next base: position 17,859 of record NW_026641440.1, read on the forward strand.
TTATGGACAAGAAATGCCATTTCACAAGGGATCACCACCACTGTGGCCAAGGCCTTGGTGTTGTAGTTGTCCTTGGGCTGCAGAGAAGGAATGGTGTTGGTGATACTGTTAACTTGTGCCTTACTTAACAAGGGCAAGACAGCTATCGTTTTTTGCACGTATGCCTTTAAAATATGCTGCAAATACTGTGGAAATGAAATCAACCTGTGGGGAATATTTCTGAAGTTACTGTCCCTTGCAGATGGGCTGTGGCTGCAGATGTTAACTGGGATGTGGGAAATGCTTTAATGGCCTTGATAAACTTCCCTGTGGTCAAATACCCACAGAAGAGCTGGCCCATGGGACTGGCTGGACAGACTGTAAAGACAAGTAAAGGTGGATGGAGTCGTTTTAACAATGTGCATTTGACACTGATACCTCAGTTCACCTGGCTGAGCACTTGGGTCTGGGTTAGCCAAAGTGATGTGCAGTAAAAGCTGAATGCTAATTACTATTAATATTTGAATGTGCTTTGAATTCAGTCAAAATTCAGACAGAATCAGAGTCTCTTCACAAGTTCATGTTGTGAAAAAAATGTCTGTCAGCTTACAGTATAAATGATAATTCTAAATTACATCACTTTATAATTAATAGTGTTTTCAAACACTTTCTGCAAAATGATGCATTTCTGAGACCAAAGGCTGATGAAATCAGCAGCTAATTATTATTGGCTCTATGGGACTCACTCTGGTCAGCACAGAGGTGCTTGCCCCTTCCCTTCCCAGGGTATTTTGGCAAAAGAGTATTAAGCCATAAAATTGGAAGTACAGGGAAGCAGACGCACAGATTAAGGGAAATGGGTTAGGAGGGGAAAGTGGGTGGAAGAGCAGAATAATTTCCAAAGAAGCTCAAAGAGTAAACAGTAAGTCTGCCTGCTGCTTGCTCAGGTACAGCACTTTTGCCTCCCTGTGCCCTGCTGAATATATTTTGTGGCAACATTGCAATATTTTTAAATTCTTCCTATCTTTGGAAGGTATTTTCATTAAATGTTTTGTGTGAAGAGCTGTGCATATCAAGCAAAGAATGTCAACACTGAGTAGGTAGCGGTAGCCAAAAACATAACAGGAGCTCTTAATTTAATGCCCATTTGTTATTACTTACAGGTATAGAGTTTTCATAAGACTGACAGTTTTTTCAAGTCCTGGTTCTGGTGAGATACATGAGCTTACCTTAGAGAAAATGCTGTGATGCTTGTTTATGTTGAACACTGAGTCTTCATAATTAAGAATGTATTTGTTAGCATTCTGCAAATTTTAAATGAGAAGCATTAAGTGCCTCACCACTCACAAATCCTCTTGTAATGTGTGTGTGCCCCATACATAGGAGAATCACAGCTAATGGTCACTTTTTACATACTTTCTCTGGAGGTTTACAGGACAGAAGCTCCGATTTGATTCAGAGACACTAGTTTCCCTCTGTCTGTATCTTACCTTTTTAAAAAGTAATGTGCATAGAACCAAATACAGTAAATGGCATTTCAAACTGTTCATGTTCAACATGCTGTTGTCTTGTGCATGCACCATCGCATACAAACCAGTGCTCAGCACACATGGAAGTAGCCTGTAGGAGCCTTTCTCCACAGAGCTGAGTTCAACCTCATCGAAGTTACACTTAAAACTCTACAATATTTAAACATTCTCTGCATTGTTTACGGGATTTGGCCTGGTTTGTTTCTTGCTGAGAAACTGGATGGTACTAAGGTTTTTAAGGCTAGATGATAGCCTGCGGTCTAGTCCTTTGAGCACTTAGGTAACAAAACCAAATCACGTTCTGCGTGGTGTTCTAAGGTGTAATGTACCTAGACTGTGTGTTTGCAGAGAGCTGGCTTAGGGGAGTCCTATGTTAACAGGCAGCCTTCCACAGCTTTGGATGGAGGCAAGCCAAGGGCACCTCTGCGCTTGGTTTGTCTTACAAGCAAACTGATTTGAAAAAGTTTTCATCAAGGATTTTGAAGTCATGTCTCTCTCTGAAACCTTACCCCTCAATCCTCTGGTTTGCTATCCAGGTAAATGGAAGCAGCCTCCTTTCCTGTAGCTGGGTTGCCTCTCATCTTCATTTTGCCAGCTCTAGGAACGTAATACAGTCAAAATACTCTCCAGCCTGTGGAACAGCAGTCTGATGATGTCTTACTTCTTCTTCCCTCTCAAGCTTCTGCTTTCCTCTTTGAAGTGGAAAAGGTGTTAGTGTCCACACCCCATTTCTGTCCTACAGACAGCATGCAGCCTAGATATGAGAGTTGTAAGCATCTTAAATGTATTTTGATAACCTACCCTTCCACCCCTTCTTTTAATCTCCTCAGGTTCACTTTTCTTCCATACACTGGTGTTCTTTTTTGATCTTTTGGTTCCCATGGATTAAAACCAGCAAACACTGCTGCCATGGTTTGCATTGCACCACAGTACCACTTTGGATATAGTTGTCCTTTGGAACTCAGTTACCCTTAATAAAGGCTCCAAACTGATGTTTCTGGAGGAAGCAAAGCCAATGCACAGGCCAAGGAAAGGGTGCACTAAGAAATGCACCATGGCCTCGCATGGGTCTCTGTCAGGGCAGCAGTGTGGTGTGCAGATCTTTAAGTCAGCTTGGGCCTTGAAACGTAAAACTTTTCAGTACTACTGCAGTAGGTGTAACTGCTGCAGTGCTCACAGGGCTAGTAAAACCAAAAAAGAAATAAAGTTTTATTATAACGTAAACCTGTGAAAGCATATGTATTGCCTCTGTCTGAAGGTGGGTCTATTGCTTAGACGCTTCTCTAGGTTGAGTGATCCAGAGAAGCAGTGGCTGCCCCATCCCTGACTGTTCAAGACCAGGTTGGACAGGCCTTTGAGTAACCTGCTCTAGTGGAAGGTGTCCCTGCCCATGGCAGAGGGTTGGAACTAGACGAGCTTTAAGGTCCCTTCCAACCTAAACTAGTCTGTGATTCCATAATCAAGTTTTTAAGTGGTTTAATCCCTTTTCTGTCCCTAGTATGTCACTGTGGGCAGCAGACAGCTGTCACACGGGGATGCTGATATTACCAAGTTCATCAGGTTTAATCAATCATCAAGTTCAGTTCCCAGCACAGTGGCCTGTGTGCTATAGCAATAGAAGTGGTGCCTTGGGCGAGACCAGTACAGGCTGCCCCCCTTGATGGCATTTACCAGTAGAGGAACCATTTTTCCAGGCTCCTGCCCTGGACCCAGGAGAGCCAATTCTGGGTGGGAGGCTGCATGGCATCTCCTCCGGTAGATCTGGCATTGTGGATCTGCTGAAGGTGGACCTGGCATCTGCTCTGAGAAAAGTCTGTGTGTGTCCTGCACTGCTGGGAAGCCATATATTAACATGCTCATGCAAGTGAAAACACAGCCCTGATCATGTTGCCAAGATCACTATATCCTAGGGTAATGTGCTGTGTGACAGCCTCAGAAATTAAAGTTGCTTCTGGGTTCCTTAGATTCATGCATCTAAATTGCACCAACTTTTCTTCAGAAGGAGAAAGAGAAAATATGTATTTGGGCATTACAAATTAACCGCTTTCTTGGGCTGGAACGTTTCCTGGTTGTCCATGTCTTGGCTCTGCATCCTGTCCCAGCCATGCTCTGCATGCACACACAGCAGCACTCCCTTCTGGCGAGGGAAAATCACTACTATGATGTTTGTGGAGATCTGGTGGAAGTGTCACTCAGCATCCTAAGGCATTGTCATCTGCCAAGGAAGAGCTGAGAAATGTTTTCAGCCCCTTTCTGTAAGCCTGTTCATATTACTAATGAATAATGGATGCTTTTTATTATGACCTAAATCCAATGTTGCTTTTTTTAAGCAGTAAGAGAGAGTATCAATATCACCACAGTCCAGTATTTTACTATATAATGTACTAAACTGTTCTGCAGAGTGCTTGTTTGATTAATTTTTGTTTTCTGCAGATGCTTGCTGAGAGTGAGACTTTAATCACATTTAACAATAAGTCATTTAACAATAACTTACAGAATTATAGGTGAATAATATTCATTCAATGTTAACTCAGAAGACTAAATCCATCATTTAGATCTGGTCTTCCTGAATGCTTTTATCACTAAAATTTGCTAAATATTAATCTGATTCCCTCCCCCCCGCCCCCCCCCATTGCAGGTGCTTGAAAGATTATTTCAGAAGGGATTTAATGTGGCAGCTTCATGCGGTGGTGGGGTGGATTCCTCTCAGTTCAGTGAATACGTGCTGTGTCGTGAGGACAGACGACCACAACCAACCCCAACAATCAGAATAAAACAGGAGCCCCTGGACTAGACCTTACCCCTACTTCTTTGTAACCATAGATGTGTTTAATAGTCCCTTATGTGAAACACTAAGGATTTGCAAAACAGTATTAGCAAACAGATTTTGACTTTAAGTTGCCAATTAGTGGTATTCTGAAACCACCTGTCACATAGCCAGCCATGACATGCATTTGAAAAATCAGTTGTCCATTTTTCATGATGGAATTCCTGAGCATACTCAGCATACCAGGCCTGCTGGGAGCGTACTTTGAGCTGAACAGCTGTGGCGGTGGAAAAGACAAAGCTTCATCAACCCCTGACCATAGGTTGGACTTCTGAAAGAGCAGTTAAAGCAATTTGAATAGATCAGCAGAAGAAGCAGTTCTGACAGCCTTTCCAGACGTACTCCGATGCTGTGATGCATGGAAGCAGGAGCCTCTGAGAGGAAGATGGTTCCCTAAAAAATGCACTGAGTATCTTCTCTGTCTGCTGCACTTCCTTCATATCAAATGTGGTTTACACCTCCATACATGATGTGACACTTCCGTGATTGTACTTGCTTGTACTAGCAAATGGCTTATTTTTATACTATATTTCCAATGGAAACATCTCCCTGTGGACAGACTCCAGAATCTGAAAAGGACCAATTTATAGTCAACTGGTGCTCTGTACTAAAAAAACCCCCACAAAACAACAATGTGACAACAAAATTGACAAGGCCAGTTATGGCAGTGTTTGCAAAAGTAGGGATCTGGAATCACAAAATAAAATGCCAGCTGCCATCCCATGAGGGTCACATACCCAACATGGAGCTGTAGTTCTCTTAAAGCCAATCTTGTTTTGACTCAGAAACTGTTAAGCAGCATGGTTCTGCCAAGCAAGCTCTGACACCCCTTGTTAATCATTTACTAACCATGTTGTAAGCCCACATTTAGGAGGAAACATTAAGAATTTTGGACAAGCCTACTCTTTATGAGTCTGAAATTTTGCAAAACGATGTTAAAACCCTCTATACTGCCAGTGTCTGATGAAAGTTGGACATGCTTGTTTAGATTGGTTTCCCTCTATTATTTTAAACTATTATTAAAATACAGTTTGGTAGCTGCCCTCTACCTGTAATTTTGTCTATTGAAGCAGGGTGTCTGCAGGAGGTGACTGACTGCTCCTTCCATGCATCGGTATCGACTCTAACTCACAGTGCTTCCTAACTCAGGAGACGGCACTGGGTTTTCAGGTGTAAGGTTATAAATAGCATTCTGCTAAATCCTGTTGATTGCTGCTTGGCGTGATTGGGTTGTCAGTAGCTAATTCTTGTGTTAATCGCAGTTTAGTTTCTCCCACATTAATTTATAGAATATTGTTGTAGATGCTGAATTTTAATGAAATTCTTTTTATATGCATAAATATGGCATAAACAAGGGACAGAGTATGAAGTGGTCAACAATTCCCTAATGCCAATTGATTACAATGAGGCAAAGTTAAAAAATCATGTTTTTAACTAATATTTTCAAAAGCAATGAGCTGTACTGACTGCCCAAGGGACAATCTAGGTAGGGGTCTAATTTTTTTAAGAGGGCTGGATACCTGTCCATGGAAAATCAGACCTCTGCAGGTTTCCTCACCTTGGTTACCCAACTCAGCAATCTCGTAGCTGGTCAGTGTTGGCCTGCTAACTTAGTAGAACAGTTGAGCACATCTGTCTACTTCAAAAGAGTTGTAAAGTTATTTTATTTTGTGGTTTTATACTTGTATGACATTCTAAAGTTGCTAGGCATTGCCATATTTGAATGTATGGCACACCATTCACCTTTGTAAGATATCTGTATATTATACATTTAATATTGTAAAGAACTTAACATATAATTGTCATGTATTTGTGTATGCACATTTCTTATACTTTACTTCATGCCATAAACATTTCTGTAAAGTAAATGATCAAAAATAAGCAAGTAGGGTGGAACACTCACTGTATCTCCCATGTTGCTTGATAGACACGAGAGTTTTCGATTGCATCTCCTCTGGCTTTTTGCTCCATTCAGCTCGATGTAGCCATGTCTTACAAAGAGGAAAAAAAAGTGTTTTATTTATTACTTTCATACACTGAGTTCACTTTGAGTTCAAAGTATCCTTAAGTAAGCCATTTAGCTTCTTGTTTTAATCCTACATACGCTTATGTCCTGCCCTCCTGGACAGGAAGGTTTGTGGTTGGTTGTTTTTTCTTCAGATTACCGTTTTTTACTGTATGTTCTTTTAGAGTTCAATAAAGCAGCTCCAGTGCTTCGGGCAGCTTGTTAAGGTGGCATTGGAAAGGGTTCCAGGCTGTGCCAGCCAAGTTAAATGTGAACTTCAGATGGAAAGTGTGAGCCGTGGCATCACAGCGTTGACTGCAAAATAGCACTAAGGCAAGGAAGATGTAGAAACAATCACTTGGTTAGAAGAAATATGCCTTTAAAAAAAAGTTAAGCTAAGACATGTTTTTTTAGTTAGTAACTTCAGGTCACTTATTTAAAGTTTATTACAGTTTCATTTATATCTTTTTTACTTATTTCCCTATATGTTTAGGCAGCAATGGCAGCAAAAACTGATTTGAATTCTTACTTCTGGCCTTAAACCATAGCAGCATAACTTAATTAAGAACATTGCTCAGAATCACTAGGATGGATTTTAGAACACCCCAACAAGCCCAGCGAAGGCTAAAAAAAAAAAAAAAGCCAAAAAGCACTGAACCTGTGGCTGGAAGAACTCAAGTCTTCACTGAGACTTCCCGTACATTTCCCACTGCTATGCTCTTGAGCCTCAGAAGGAAAGAGAGAGGGAAAATGTTCTGTTGTGCTTCTTGGACTGATGGCTTTTGAGAAAGCAACTGCTGAGTGCATTTCATTCACTGTATTAACGGCATCAATGTTTGATGACAATTTTATTAGATGTTTGACAAAGGATAAGGATTAGCACAACAAAACATTGAAGTATTTGGGTTTATTTCTTTGTGGGCATTCTGTTAATATTTTAATACTAAATGTTTCTGAACAATATTCAAGAATGACAAGACTATGAAATTCCTGTTTGATAAATTAATACTGTATGTCACTCAATGTGTTACTTTAGTAAATTTTTATTTATTTACAAAATAAATACAAATAAGAGTATGTTTTCACACAAATTAGGGGTATTTACGAGTATGTACATAAATCATCAGAATAATGTAATTCTAATAAACACAAGGCCTTTATAAACAGTATGTACAAATTACCAATACATTTAAAACATAATTTTACACTTCATGGCCTTAATACCTTATGAATAATCTTTTGGCTAAGCAGCAGCAGTATAAATTTTCTTCTGCTTTCCATAAACCTTAAAAAAAGATAAAACTTTTGTTTTTAAAACTATTGGACAAATAGTTTTATTTGTGCTTTTGCTATGGTTTCCCTATCAAAAAAAAAACCAAAAAAACCTCAAAAAATTGGCAAGATAAAAAAGCAAATTTCTCCCTTCCATGGTTTCTGCTAATACTGTTATGTTTGAAGTACAACTTGTGCCCGTGTGCCTGCTCAATACTCTTAGCCAATACCCATTTAAAAGGCTCACATTAATGTCACTTGGCTTTGGTGTGGGCCTCTTAAATCCCAATTCAGCAAAGCATTTAAAAAGCATTCATCCCACCTTTAAGTACTTACATCTACTCATTATGCTTCAAGTCATGCGCTTGTTCATAAGCCTCTCTTGACTGTAGTCCTCAGGTCCAATTGTCCAAGGCCAGGGCATGGCCAGGCCCTTGGCACTGCGGCACTGGAGCTTGCCTGATCCTCCACTAGTGGAACTGGGCCCCAAAACTTCCTTTACAGTGACTTTAAAGTCCATACAGAATACTCTATAATCTTCACTGAATGATATTCTCTTTTAAAACCACCATTAAATCATACACTTTGCAATAAATAATTTTTTTTTTTGTAGAAAATAAAACCCAACTTTGATTCGTGTTACTAACCAATTGCTACAAATGCACAAAAGGTTGAGAAGATTTTAGAAAACAACTGGAAGCTAGTCAAGGTAACTCAGCTAAGACCCACACACACAGATTTCATACACTTAGGATTTGGTTCAGCAAATGGCTCAGAAGAAATGAGCTGTGCAGTAAAAGCAGAAATCTTAACTAGATAAAATTTGTGAGAGTGTACAGTGGCTCTTCTCTTAGCTGTGCAAAATTTGCAATTATAACTAATCTAAAATAACAATAGGTATCACTATGGTTAGCAGAAACAGTGCTACTGAAACTAAAAAGTAAACAAACCTAGTACCATCCATGAACATACAGGTTAACACCACGGTTAGGTCCTAATCCTGTGAACCTGTCCCAGTGCTCCTTACGCAAATAGTTGTGGTGAGTCATCATAGCAGCCTTGTCAGTCAACGTCATCCACTGTAGCTGAAGTGGCCAAATGGAGCAAGACTTTGATTTTGGTTGTGTCTCTGTATTTAACATTTTAAAACCTTTTGCACACCTTTTTGTGTGTGTTTTATATATTTTTTTTTTAACATAAAGGGAATTATTGCATGTGTCTGGCAATTTTACAAAACAAAATTACTGGAACATTGACTTCTGAAAAAAATAGAAGGCACATTAAAATGACAGCTTTTCAATGCAAGTTGAGCTTCTGTATGGAGAATTCAGTACAATTCTTGGCTTTATTTAAGCAGAGCTCGATAGAGCAGGAGAGAATGGCTCGTTTCTCTTTCCTGTTCCATGTAGAAGATGAAGTCCCTGAGGTTTACGCGAGTTATTTTCTGTCGTGCATACTGCCAGGATGAAGGAGTGCCCAAGCCAGCCTGACCTCCACCAGACATACCAAGACCCTGCAAAGAGAACACAGCAAAGTCAAAAGCCCTGAAATGGCAGAGAGTTTCCTTGTACTCTCAGGTTTACAACTACTGATTGCTGGATCATTTGAAACATCTTAAATGTATTATTTATGAGTTTAATTCTGAAAGTATTACATGAGATTTTCTTTTTTTTTTTTTTCTATTCTTCTGAGTCTTACCAAGGTATCCTGAGTAAAGAAACTCAATTGAAAACACATGAGGCTAGACCTCAGTTCATTTACAACTGGGGACAAGTATGTCTGACTAATTTTCCTGCTATACTCATGTTAACCATAGACTTATCTGACCAGTTTAATTTCAGGAACCTATTTAGGACAAAACTATTTGCAGCAAATAAAGCCATCTTCAGTACATCAAATGTGTGCAGCATCCTACTCCAAATCCTGAGTCTAGGACTGGAAAAAGGTGAGTGGTGTATCAGGATGCTGCTACTGCAATAACCTCTGCAGCTGTGAGACCCATGGGAGCCCTGATTCTCTCCTCTGAATCTACTGAAGAGAAAGGCTCATTGTGGGGAAAGAGTGAGCAACCTTGCCCCAGTACACAACCAATGCTCAGCTGAGAGGCGGAAAAATTAAACAGAAAAATCACAAGGATATTGTGTGATGATAAAGTCAAATATCAACATACTATTTTCTAAGGATATGCTAAATAATTTTTATTTTTGTTGTTTAAATTGGTTCAAGGGTACTGAATTACAGCATACCTTATCCTGGCTTTCTATATATAGAGAGAAAATACACAAACTGGGCCTGAGAGCACTGTGCTCTGACTATTTAGAAACTGAAAGGACAAAATTATAGACTTTGCAGTCCTGTTGAGTTTAAAACTGAAATGTGATACATACACACATTCAACCATTATCATCCTTAGGAGACCACTGGTTTTATTCATTTCAATTGATTTCTGGCAAAATAGATCATTTCAGAGATTAAAACCTATATTTCTAAGTTAAAAGTTTAAATTATTTTTCAAACCTTTTAAGACATCTGGAAAAGTTTTCAATACTTTTGAAATCCCAAATTTACATACTGCTGCTCTTAATAACCTACCTTTCCCCAGGAAATACTTATTCTAGGATCTTGATTCTAGCCATTAAAAATACAGTTCATTATAATTCTATTACTGAAAGATTGTAGGAAAACATGTATGGTTGTCCTGGGTTCAGCTGTAACAGTTATTTTTCTCCTTCTTAGCAGCTGGTACAGTGCTGTGTTTCGACTTTAGTCTGAGAACAATGCTGATAATGCACCAATGATTTTAGTTGTTGCTAAGTATTGCTTACTCTGATCAAGGACTATTCAGTCTCTCATGCTCTGCTAGTGAGGAGGGTCTGAGAAGCTGGGAGGAAGCAGAGACAGGACACCTGACCCAAACTAGCCAAAGGGGTATTTCATACCACAGCACATCATGCCTAGTATATAGAATCATAGAATCATAGAATAGGGTTGGAAAGGACCTTAAGATCATCTAGTTCTAACCTCCCTTCCATGGGCAGGGACACCTCACACTAAACCATACCACCCAAGGCTTAGTCCAACCTGGACTTGAACACTGCCAGGCATGGAGCATTCACAACTTCCCTGGGCAACCCATTCCAGTGCCTCACCACCCTCACAGTAAAGAACTTCTTCCTTATATCTAAACTGAACTTCTCCTGTTTAAGTTTTAACCCATTACCCCTTGTCCTGTCACTACAGTCCCTAATGAAGAGTCCCTCCCAGCATCCCTATAGGCCCCCTTCAGATACTGGAAGGCTGCTGTGAGGTCTCCACGCAGCCTTCTCTTCTCCACACTGAACAGCCCAAATATAACCTGCAGGGAGTCACCCAGAAGGCCCAGATTGCTGCTCGGGTTGGGCTGGGTATCTGTCGGCAGGTGGTGAGCAATTGTATTGTGCATCACTTGTGTTTATTATTGTTTTTTTTCCCTTCCCTTTTTAGTTTTATATTCTCTTCCCTTGTTATTTCCCTTATCATTATTATTATTAGTGGTAGTAGTGGTGGTTTTGTATTGTACCTTAGTTATTGGACTGTTCTTATCTCAACCTGTGGGATTTACATTCTTTCGATTCTCCTTCCCATCCCTCTGGGAGCAGGGGGGAGAAGAAGGGGGGGGAGTGAGCAAGTGTCTGCGTGGTTCTGATTTACTGGCTGGGCTTAAACCACAACAGTGGTACATTGCAAGTAAGACATGGCTCTGTTTGTTGCTTTTCTCCCAGCGTACCAAGTCAGAATCCTTGCAGAGCTGTGCCATTCAAGGTATTTCTCCTATACTTGATTATTAAATTACAGTAGTGGGGCAAATCCTATTCTCTTGTAACCAGAAATACAAAAGGCTTAATGTAGTGAAATGAGTGTGGCTAAGCTTGCAAGCAAGAGAGGGTGAAGCCCACAACCTTTGAGCACCATGATCATTTGATCTGAGTCATTCTTTTCTCCAGTATGGAATAGCTTTTGTTAACAGATTAATTGATTTTGCTACCTAACCTCACTGCTCCCAGGAAAAGCATGTGCTGCAGCTGCAAGGGCTGTTCATCCATGCTGAAGCCGTATACATCCCTTACACACAATCCATTTATTTAGCAGTGCTCTGAATTCAGCCTTTATGCCAAAACACTGCATTCCTAAAAAAAAAAATAGCATCATTTAAACTCCTACTCTTCATCTTCCACAGGTCTGGAATAAGCCCTTACCTTAAGTTGCCTCTCACTTGCATTCTGATCATGCATTTGCTTTACCAGGGCTGTTGCCACTGTTTCCAACTCTCCAAGTAACCACCAAATAGATCTTTAAGTCAAGGTGACTCAAAAATAGTTTTCTTTCTTTTCTGTTCCCCACATGGTGTATCTCTCCCTCCTGCCCTAAGTAATACTTACTTCAGATTCATCCTGACTACAGTTCCTGAACAGTGACAAACACACTTGTAAGAAATGTGGCCACTTATTAAAAAATACTGTCCATAGCATACTGGACTGGAACCATCCTGCACACACTTACCAAATAGTAATAGAAAAGCTACTTAATTTATGTTTTCTTCACATAAACCCATTTCTTGAATTAATTGAGGTATATGTACAGCATATAACTGCTTTCTATTTGGACAGAGTAGCTGGAATTAAGATATGAGAGTGGTGAGACACTGGCACAGGTTGCCCAGAGAAGCTGTGGCTGCCCCATCCCTGGCAGTGTTCAAGGCCAGGTTGGACAGGGCTTGGAGCAACCTGGTCTAGTGGAAGGTTTCCCTGCCTGTGGCAGGGGGTTGGAACTGGATAAGCTTTAAGGTCCCTTCCAACCCAAACCATTCTAGGATTCAATATTCATTGCATTTATCACTTGAGATACTGAACTTTCACATAGGAAGAGCATATACTTCATGCAATATCATGACATGAAGTTGTGTACCTTCATAACCGCACTGGTAAGCCAGTCAGTTACCTGATAATGTTCTGTAATTGTTCTGCAAGGTGGATAAAAAAATTGCAAGATTTTAGGAAGTACAGAAGCACATCTAAATTAACAGAACAGGGATTTAGATCTGCCAATATGATTTCTAATTTAAAGACCAATTAGTTTGGTACTGCGTTGTACTCAAAATTATTCTGTAGATGCCATATAAGAAATGCAGAATACTAAATGCCATGATTTTTTAATTATATACATGAAAGCAACCAGAGTTAAAATTAATTGCCAAGAATAGTGGAATTGAAGTAATGTGGATATTTCTCCAGAAAAATGACATCTTTTGTCAGCATGACAGACTTTTCATTAACCCCAACAAGCCCTTTTTTTCTGTATCAATGGCAACTAATAAGAGATACAAAGACAAAAGCTAGAATAAAAAAAATGGTTTTGAGATGTTTACATCCTTTATTTCCTGGCCTGCCACTGCTAAGCTATTCCCAAATCACACCCACTCAAATATACATCAGTACCAGCTTTGGTATCAGTGAACTTCCAGCTAAAATTCAAGGGAAATTTAAGCTGTTCTAGACCAGAAAAAAATAATTTAACTTATATATGAATTCTTTCTCTTCTTCATTATGAGATTGCTTACATCCATGAGGCATAGCAACTTCTCATCCCCTTCTATCTCATCCTCTCCCATCTCATCCTCTCCTTTTCCCCACTGCCTCCTCCCTTGCCACTTCAATCCTACTCTCTTGGTAACACACCAAAGTGACTGGTGACAGCCTTGAACTTGGCAGCTGCGAATCCGACAGGACAGCAAGGAAGACACAGAGAGCAAACAAATTATTTTGTGCTCCATGTGTCCCTCGCAGGGCTACAACAGGGCTTTTCTGAGATTCCCCCCGCCACCCTCCTGCTCCCAGCTGTGACTGAAGACAAAATAACTTCAAGGAAAATCAAATGCAGGAATTTACTATAAAATACTGACCAACAATCATAGAATCATAGAACAGTTAGTATTAGAAAGGACCTTAAGATCATCTAGTTCCAACCCCCCTGCCATGGGCAGGGACACCTCACACTAAACCATACCACCCAAGGCTTCGTCCAACCTGGCCTTGAACACTGCCAGGGATGGAGCATTCACAACCTCCCTGGGCAACCCATTCCAGTGCCTCACCACCCTAACAGGAAAAAATTTCCTCCTTATATCTGCCAAAGAAACATGCTCTCACAGTGATAAGGTAGGAATTAAAACAAATAGTCCTTTGCAGAGAAATTAATGAAGCCTCATATCTGACAGATGGTGTCACATTGCTCTGGTACTACTTACCACAATAAAATCATCTCCTCTACAGAGTATTGCCTCTTGCCTCCTTCAGAAATACTCTCGGTCCACTGGTACTACCCTCCACCTATCACAAACTCCCCCCTTCCTCCCAAATCTTCATCTTTATTAAAACATTCTTGGAACTACTGCATGGTTGGTTCCTCTCCCATCCTCACCAGCTAGGCGAGCATTGTCCCATGGGGTGGGTGACCCACCAGGCCGCATGTGCTCATCAGCCACCCAGCAGACATGTGGCCCTGAAGCCAAAAGTACCACAAAGCTTGCTGAGCTCATACCGTAGCCTCTTCCTCACTGGTGAGACTGGCATGTTTCTCCTTCCTGTATCCAAGACAACAGTTCACATGGAAGTTGCAGGGACTTAAAATCTTGAGCTCCTTCCTACCTCTGTCCCCCTTCTGCTGGTCCCCACCACCACACCAAAAGGTTTAACTGGGAAAGAGGATTGAAACAGACACACCTCTTCTGAAATTTTCATAGACAAACTGCTCAGAAAGTAAAAATGTCTTTGTTCATTAAATTACAATAATCACAGCAGCAGGTGTATGAAAATTAAACCAAGTAACTTTCCAAAGTGTGCCATTCCTTTCTTGAGATAGAAGTGCTTTCACATAAGAAAGCACATGTAATACAAAAAAATCTGTACTTATTTTTATAATAATGATTTCTACTGTTGAATACATATAATTTTTTTTCACTGCATACCTTCAGCTTTGAATTATAGAACCGTGGAAATACAGCATGATATTCTTGTCAGGAAGCACAAAGATAAGAGCAAATAGAGGATTGCATTTAATATTTTATCCATCCTTCCTTAACCAGAAAACAATTCAGTCCTGACATATCTCCTTTGAACACAGAATCATAGAATAGTTAGGGTTGGAAAGGACCTTAAGATCATCTAGTTCCAACCCCCTGCTATGGGAAGGGATGCCTCACACTAGACCATGTCACCCAAGACTCTGTCCAACCTGGTCTTGAACACTGCCAGGGATGGAGCATTTACCAGTTCTTTGGGCAAACAGTTCCAGTGCCTCACCACCCTCACAGTAAAGAACTTCTTCCTTATATCTAAACTGAACTTCTCCTGTTTTAGTTTTAACCAATTACCCCTTATTCTATCACTACAGTCCCTGATGAAGAGCTCCTCTCCAGCATCCTTGTAGCCCCCCTTCAGATATTAGAAGGCTACTATGAGGTCACCAAACAGCCTTCTCTTCTCCAGGCTGAACAGCATCAACTTTCTCAGCCTGTCTTCATACAGAAGGTGCTCTAGCCCCCTTATCATCCTCATAGCCCTCCTCTGGACTTGGTCCAACAGCTCCATGTACTGTTGAGGACACCAGAACTGCATATAGTACTCCAAGTGGAGTCTCACGAGAGCAGAGTAGAGTCTTGATCTGTGGCTATTGCTTCTCTGTGACCCAGTAAGAAAAGGCAATAATGATAAAAGATCTGCTGGTTTCTTCCCAGGCTACATGGCACATCCTTGAAGCAGACTTGCACTTCAAGCCCAAGTCTGAATGTGGGAATCGAATGGTAGCAATTCAAAGACAAGCTATCTATGGAGTGAAAAAATACCAGGAATTTTGTCTCTCCAACCTCCATGCACTGAAGAGGAGTGGGAAGATAAGGTATATATTAGTCTGCTCTTATGAATAAGAGGTCTTGGATCATAAGAGATATTGTGGAGATATTCTGCACCAATGATGTTTACTTGCACAAAATGCCATTAGATCTTTGGCTGAAAGGCACTTTATACATGAAAACCAGGTATAATATTATGTGTGATTAGCTGTCTGTCAAGGGTTCAGCAGTAGCAGTCATTTTTTTCTCCTTCTTAGTAGCTGGTGCAGTGCTGTGTTTCTCACTTTCAGCCTGGGAACAACGCTGATACCACCAATGTTTTTAGTTGTTGCTAAGTAATGCTTACTCTGACCAAGGACTTTCTGAGTCTCATGCTCTGCTGGGGAGGAGGGGAAGACAGGAGGAAGCAGAGACAGGACAACTGACCCAAACTAGCCAAAGAGGCATTCCATACCACAGCATGTCATGCCACTGGAGGCAGTTACCCGGAAGGGCCAGATCATTGCTCAGGTCGAGCTGGGTGTCGGTCGGTGGGTAGTGAGCAGTTGTATTCTCTTCCCTTGTTATTTCCCTTATCATTATTATTATTGGTGGTAGCAGCAGTGGTTTTGTGTTATACCTTCGTTACTGGACTGTTCTTATCTCAGCCCGTGGGAGTTACATTCTTTTGATTCTCCTCCCCATCCCTCTGGGAGCGGGGGAGGAAGGGGGGGGGGGAGTGAGCAAGTGGCTGCGTGGTTCTGGGTTGCCGGCTGGGCTTAAACCATGACACTGTCCCACATAATTCAGGGTTTAATACAGCCCCTACTGAGGCTAATAGTAATGATTTCACTGATTTAAATGAGAACCGAAACATCCTTAAATCAGTATTCCCCTGAAGTACAGAAAAGTAAGTAATAAATGTCAGGACCTCAAAGAATAATAATACTGTATGAAATAAATTATATCTACAAAAAGATGGTGCATCTTCATATGGGTAATATGGTGGCTTTACAAGTGTCTTCAGAAGGATTCATCACCAAAAGTTGGCATTCAGGCCTTCAGATCAGCAACGCTAACAGGGAGGATTAGATACTATTATTTCTTTGGAAACTAGTTATTTTCATTTCCAAACATTTTTATCCTGTACTATCTTAGTGCGACTGTTCCTACAGACTCCATCTTGGCAGGTGTTCACTTGCTACACCTTCTTGGATGCCAATGCATCTCATATCCCCTGAGCACATAAACACACACCTCACCCTGCAGACAAACATTATGAAAACTGATTTGCACAAGCATTTACAAGTACTTCAAATACTAACACAATTGCAACATTTCAAAGACAGCATGCAGTAAATTTTATATTCAGAAATAATAAGAGGAAGGTAAATCATACTAAGACATGTATACAGTGAATTTTTTTCTTTAGATGTGATTGCTTTAGTTTATAGTTACATGATGCTGTTTCAAGCTAAAGAAATGGACTGCCATTACAACAAGTATGTTTTATATGTACCTGCTCTTTGACTTTATTATGTTAAGCTAAGTCACATACGCAAGCACTATTACAATTGAAAACCTGCTCTGTAAAACAGCATCACACCAAAAACTTCCAGTTGAGAGAACTGTGCATCTCTTCCCAACCGGACCACCTATTCCTTCCTTCCTCTAGAAGAGTGTTTCCCCCACAGACTGCATGAGAGGAGGGCCAAACAGCAGGCTGGACAGCACTGCAGTGAGAAACTATTTGGGAAGAAGTCTGCCCCAACACAGATAAATAATGCAGATGAGCTGTAAGGCAGCTATGAGCTATGACATTTACCTGCTCAAGGAAGGTGAGTGTTCAACCACCAAATCCTCAACAGGTCATTCCCAGGAAGAAAAAAGAGTGCAATTAATTTGAACTTCTTAATCATGCACATCTCTGAGTAATCACTGTGTTAATACGAGAAAGAAAGCCTCCAGTTTTTCCTGCACAGAGACAGCTCTGCACTCTGTGGAGACTTTTAACCTTTCAAAGATCATAGAATCATAGAATAGTTAGGGTTGGAAAGGACCTTAATATCATCTAGTTCCAACACCCCTGCCATGGGCAGAGTCACATCACACTAAACCATGTCACCCAAGTCTTTGCCCAACCTGGCCTTGAAAACTGCCAGGGATGGAGTATTCACAACGTCCCTGGCAACCCATTCCAGTGCCTCACCACCCTCACAGGAAAGAATTTCTTCCTTATATCCAATCTTAACTTCCCTTGTTTAAGTTTTAACCTGTTACTCCTTGTCATATCACTACCATCCCTAATGAATAGTCCCTCTCCAGCATCCCTATAGGTCCCCTTCAGATACTGGAAGGCTGCTATGAGGTCTCCATGCAGCCTTCTCTTCTCCAGGCTGAACAGCCCCAACTTTCTCATCCTGTCTTCATACAGGAGGTGCTCCAGCCCCCTGATCATCCTTGTGGCCCTCCTCTGGACTTGTTCCAACAGTTCCATGTCCTTTTTATGTTGAGGACACCAGAACTGCACACAATACTCCAGGTGAGGTCTCACAAGAGCAGAGTAGAAGGGCAGGATCACCTCCTTTGACCTGCTGGTCACGATCCTTTTGATGCAGCCCAGGATACGGTTGGCTTTCTGGGCTGCGAGCTCACACTGCCGGCTCATGTCCATTTTCTCATCGACCAACACCCCCAAGTCCTTCTCCGCAGGGCTGCTCTGAATCTCTTCTCTGCCCAACCTGTAGCTGTGCCTGGGATTGCTCCAACCCAAGTGTAGGACCTTGCACTTGGCATGGTTAAACCTCATGAGGTTGGCATCAGCCCACCTCACAAGTGTGTCAAGGTCCCTCTGGATGGCATTCCTTCCCTCCAGCGTATCAACATAAACACACATCTCAGTGTCATTGGCAAACTTGCTGAGGGTGCACTCAATCCAACTGTCCATGTCACCAACAAAGATGTTGAACAAGACTGGTCCCAACACAGATCCTTGAGGGATACCACTTGTTACTGGTCTGCAGTGGGACATTGAATCATTGACAACTCTTTCCATTCGGCCATCCAGCCAGTTCTTTATCCAGTGAGTGGTCCACCTAACAAATTTATGTCTCTCCAATTTAGAGACAAGGATGTCATGGGGGACAGTGTCGAATGCTTTGCACAAGTCCAGGTAGATGACATCAACTGCTCTACCCCGTCCCATCAGGATTTCCCCTTAGTGAAGCCATGCTGGCTGCCACCAACCACCTTGTTGTTTTTCATGTGCCTTAGCATGCCTTCCAGGAGAATCTGCTCCAAAATTTTGCCAGGCACAGAGGTGAGACTGACTGGTTTGTAGTTCCCTGGGTTATCCATTTTCCCCTTCTTGAAAATGGGGGTTATATTTCCCTTGTTCCAGTCATCGGGAACTTCACCTGACTGACATGATTTTTCAAATATGATGGCCAGTGGCTTAGCAACTTCATTTTCCAGCTCCACCAGGACCCGCGGATGGATTTCATCAGGTCCCACGGACCTGTGCACATTCAGGTTCTTAAGATGGTCTCGAACTAGATCCTCTCCTACAGTTGGCCCAAGGTCTTCCTTCTCACAGTCCCTGCATCTGCCTTCCAAGACATGAGTGGTGTGGTCAGAGCCTTTGCCAGTGAAGACTGAGGCAAAGAAGTCATTCAGAACCTCAGCCTTCTCCAAATCCAGGGTAGCCAGTTCTCTTGGTAGCTTCTGGAGAGGGTCCACATTGTCCCTAGTCTGTCTTTTATTTGCTACATACCTATAAAATCCCCTCCTGTTATCTTTAACATTCCTAGCTAAGTTTAATTCTAACTGGGCCTTAGCTTTCCTAACCTGGTTCCTAGCTTCCTGGACAGATACCTGAGGGATGCCACTCATTACTGGTCTCCAACTGGGCATTGAGCTGTTGACCACAACTCTTTGTGTGCGGGCGTTGTCAAGGGTTCAGCAGTAGCAGTCATTTTTCTCCTGCTTAGTAGCTGGTGCAGTGCCCTGTTTTTGACTTTCAGCTTGGGAACAATGCTGATAACACCAATGTTTTAAGTTGTTGCTAAGTAATGTTTACTCTGATCAAGGACTTTCTGAGTCTCATTCCCTGCCAGGGAGGAGGGGAAGCTGAGAGGAAGCAGAGACAGGACACCTGACCCAAACTAGCTGCTACCTGAAATGTCTTTAAAAATATGCATCTGAAGGATATCATGGAAACTATACTGAATTTAATTGTAATCAGGGTCCTATTACACAAATAGCATACAGTGACTGTACAGAGTCCCTGAATATACATTTATAATTCCATATATATTTTCCAACTACACAAAAGCATCTATATTTTATAGCTCTACTTGCGGGAAGAGAAAAGTCCTTCTTTTCCTTTCAAATTTATGCTAAACCAGCCTCTTCCTTCCCTATACAATGCAAGAGAAATAAAAGCTTTAATAGATAACTAGAGTTTACACTTCACTTTTCCACTACAAATATATGAGGACATTGGCTCTGCCCCCCCCCCCCCCTTCTCTTTTGCATTCAAATATTTCCACCTCTGCATAAAAATGACTTATTTGCAGTTTCACAGACTTTCCTAGGTTGGCACCCCAGGAACTAATCCTGATTCACAAAACAAAAACATCCAGTTGCCCCTGCTGCATAATTCATTGGCCCATAAATAAAAGATGGCCAGCCCATGATCTTATCTGACAGACTCTGGGGAGCATACGTGGAAATCTCACTATGGGAGAAACACTGGTCAGGGCTGGTGGCAGCTGCTGGGCTTTGCAACCAGGGGTCAAGTGCTCCGCTTGGGTGCCTTGGCCTTGCCAAGGAGAAGGAAGGCAAAGGACAGGAACTTGCCTTGCAACCTGGAACTTGTACATTTGCAGGAAGTTAGTCTGTCTTTGGTCACTCACTTTCTGCAGGTGAATCATTTAATGGAGGTTTCTACTCATGCTGTGATCTTCCACAGCTTCACACACTGCAATGAGCCACATGCACTTTGAATTAACTGAATTGCAGTAGTACTGAGCAAGAGAAAATACCTGATTTGGCAATACTGTAAATATATACTACAGGTTTGCTTCAATTGCATCAAGAGGCAAGACTGTAATTTGAAAATCAGACATTGCTCAGATGACAAAACTGAAACACTCTTATTGAGTATTCCTTACTTTGCATCTATTTTTCCTACGAGGCTGATGGAAAGCTACATACGTTCACAATATCCTGACAAACTTCCCAACAGAAAGAGAAACCTTTTAGACACTGTCTGTAGAGAATTTTTGAAGGACCTTTTATTATTGCTTGTTTGCTCTTAAGTTCCATCTAACCTTTGAAAAATAGCATCCTGTTTGTTTTCATGATCAAGTATCTGCAATTCACTAAATTACAAATGAAGAGGAGACCTGGGTGACTTGGTGCCATAAATTTCAAGTTGAAAGAAATAATTTTTAAAAGAACTATGAATTGGTTTCTAACTTGTAACGTTTTACTACACAATAATGACTAAGATAGAAAACATTTCAATTCTCAACTATGTTTTTTATTCTGTGTTATAACAAACATGAGTGGTAGAGAGACTTGTCAACACAGTGCCTAAGGCACTATTCATCTTTCATTTCCCAGATCCAGGCTGGAACCATGTGGCAATAGACTCACTTTCTCACTAGAAATGTTGTCGTGGTGCTGAGAAACCTTCTTGACAAATATGTTTTTTAAACAGATGTATTTTTGCTAAACATTTTATCTTTGACAAAACTATATTTTGACAGAGAAAGTTTCATTGCAAATTTTTTTCACCAGCTCTAATAACAAGAAGTCAGACTTTTAGGGCCTAAATGGAGAAAGTTGCTTGGACTGTGCCTTGCTGATATAGAGAGGAGGTCTCCCTGGCTAAAGCAATGACTATTACTGTAATTAAGTAATGGGAATATATGTCTATTATCCATTGCTCTGTCCTGGCTTACCTATGTTTACTCTAAAAATTTACGTTACAGGTCCCCTCTGACTGTGGCATTCAGAGCCAAAGATAGGACCAAAACCTGCCTCATCCTCCTCAGCTGGTCTTCACAGCTATGTCTGAATGACTGCTTCAGGTATTTAAGTAGTAATTAACAATAGAAATGTTTGGAATAAATGAGTAAGGACAGGGCATTTGAAAAATAGTTAACAGATGTTCTTAACATTGCTGCTGGCATAATAACATTGCTCCAGTAATTTATGTGATGTGGAGTTTATTTAGCTGCTGCAAACATACAGGGTTATAATAATCATAAACAGGTTGAATTAAGCACAATACATCATGGATGCATAACATACATAGATGCATAACATACATAGTCTTAAAAAATAATCCCAGAAACAGCATGCCTTAAAGATATTACATGTGCAATATGTTCTACAATCTGAGTGTGAAAAGCTAGCCAGAAAGCATCTTTCAGACTTAAAAAGATTAAAAAAAATAAAACCCCAGACATATTTTACAGATAATTTTAACTATATTTTGGGATAGCAAACATTCAATTCAAACATTGAATCCTGGCATACTTCAGTAAGATATCAATCAGCACAACAGTGCTGCCTTTTTTTCCTTTGAAAAATGAAAGAATTAAATTCAAAACAAACAACTTCAATTTAACACCAAACTACAGGATAACCAATCTTAAAAATGTCAAATTGTAATGGATCTTAATACCCATACAAAGAACAGAAATAGTGACATTGTTCCTTGGTAATGCATAGCAACCCTACAGAATTTCAGTGAAGGAGAAAGAAGGGAAAAACACCTTATTACTTCTAACTCCTGGGAGCCATTTTGGTCTCCAAAGGTTTTAGACAGCCTCAGGCCATATGTCTGCAGTGTTTGGGGAAATGACTTGCCTTTGCACAAACACTACAATGTTCCCCAGCATCCCCGCTCAATTTCCATTTAACTCTTCCTTACCTGTATCAGCCTTTCCCCCCCCTTTTTGCAGCAACATTTCAGAAGGGTTTTGCTTAAAAAAAAAAACAAAAAAAGAAAAAAGAAAAAAAACCACACAAAACCACAAACCAAAACCCTTCTGCTTTTTCTGACAAGTTTTCTTAGAAAAAAAATAGGACCAGAATTTATAAATCTTTGAGAGAAAACAGAAATCCGTTTTAAACTAAAATATTTGGAAACAAAACTAGTTTAGCTAGCAGTCATGGAGCTTTGAAGTTTGATATTGCTCAAATGTTTGTCTGGTTTACCTCAGTTAACAACAAATAGGTAGACAACAAAAAATCATAATCAACAATCCCATAGAAAACAATGGCACTACTAAAATCCTATCAGTGTATTTAGATTTTTAATTACATTCTTAGCACCACATTACAGGCTATTATTAAGTCCCTGGATAAGGCCTCAAACTATTAACTGTTTTGTCTTTTCAGAAGTAATAGGAAATAACACACCTAATATAGAAGGAAAGAGAAAGATTTAATCCTCCCTATATTTTTCTAAACTCACTTAGAGATGTTTTGTGTTTTCCTCTGTTTTCTGTAAAGATTCAAGGCAATGCACTGCAAGCTATTTTGCTTGATAGCTGTTTTAAAAACCTCTAGAAAATTCTTAGCCAAGGTCACTATTGATGACTAAAAATATGACAGTGTATGAGGCTACTAAAATATTCTGTTCATCTCAGAGGTTGAGTTAAGCAGCTCTAAGAAAGAGGAAAATCAATATAGTACTTCACAGAGAGGAAGAAAATGAAAGTTTAGCAGTTAAGTGGTTAATGCAATTCCTAAGTGTTCAGCAATCATTGCAATTTAGTGCCATTTCAATTATTACACAATAAACAGACCATATTGTCTGGAAACAAATTTTTATGAGTATAGCTGAAGGGGTTACAACTTATTTAGCTCCTGAAACTCTAAGGGAAAGAACATTTCTGAATGCTAACACTACAGATAAGAAATATGCAGGTACAATAGAAAGGTTATTTTTAGGTCACTACTATGGTAACTAACCACACTGACCTTTAAAATTAGTATGCAGTTCAAGAAAAATGAAGTTGAGTAAAATGTTCTTTAAACAGGATCATTTTAATAAACAATATTTCACATCCTTACAGCACAATGTTGTCATTTTTTACGGCTATTAATTTTACTTTTGTATCACAGCATCATAATATAATGTATAAGGATATCATGATGCAGAACGGGCTAGGAAAAAAACATGCAAACAGCCAGAAAACTGATTAAACTATCATTAATTTATGTTTAAAGAATTAAAAAAAAATAAGAATGGTTATATTTATTTTTGCCATTTATTTTATAAAATAAAACTGCTAGCTGGTGATGGTCAGTTTTTCATATCACGTGAAGTCATGGAAGCATTCATAACTGGAATACTTAAAATCATCTTACTTTGTCTCATTTTGCTGAAATACAGCATTTTAAGTGGATTTTGAAAGCAAACCCTGTTCTGCAATTTATAAATTCAAAGACAAACAGGTGAGAGTAATGCTCAGGGCAGATGAAATAAATAGCATGAGATTAAAAGTGTATGGTTGATGGCAGCAAGGACTCAATAAAGGAAACAATATTGTGAACAGAGTATCGTTGGAATCCAATGTACTAATGTTTACTTAGACAAAGCATCAATTAGAATCATGGCTTTAATAAATAATATATTATGTGTCAGTCCATTAGGTAAGAAATGGAAATCAAATTTTGGCTGGTCATAAATGTGTGCTGGCAGTTCAACAAAACCACCATTACAGAGAATATATGTAATATGCTGAAACTTGGAAAGATCAAATTTAACCTGTCAATTTACAATCATCAAACACAGAACACAACTGCTCTAATTTCATTGAGATTAGTCTCAACCATGTTTGAAACATTTTACAATGATATTGATATTGAATTGCTGAGGTGAGTAGCTCAGCGGAGCGGGGGGGAGATCAGCGTTCAGGAGCCTCAACTCAGAGCGACAAGAGCCACCGAGGGAGCTTCAAGTCCTCGACAAGACCTGCCCAGGAGCCGACAGCTCAGCTAACGCGAGCAGCTGACTCACAGGGGGCGGAACCAGGAGGAACGGCGGCAGATTTAAACGGGGCATCACCAACCGTTGCTGGTCAATTGCTGAGGTGAGTAGCTCGAGAGAGGACGCCTTCAACACCGGAGCGGGGGGGGGGGGGGGGGGGAAGATCAGCGTCCAGGAGCCTCAACTCAGAGCGACAAGAGCCACCGAGGGAGCCTCAAGTCCTCGACAGGACCTGCCCACGAGCCGGCAGCTCAGCTGACTCACACGGGGCGGAGCCTGAAGCAGTGGCACCAGCCCTGACTGGTTAAAAACGTGCCCCAGGGAGCGCGAGCGACTAGGAGTGGGCAGGCGAACAGAGCGGGTCGAGGCAGTTCGCGCGGGCAGGCGAACAGAGCGGGTCGAGGCAGTTCGCGCGGGCAGGCGAACAGAGCGGGTCGAGGCAGTTCGCGCGGGCAGGCGAACAGAGCGGGTCGAGGCAGTTCGCGCGGGCAGGCGAACAGAGCGGGTCGAGGCAGTTCGCGCGGGCAGGCGAACAGAGCGGGTCGAGGCAGTTCGCGCGGGCAGGCGAACAGAGCGGGTCGAGGCAGTTCGCGCGGGCAGGCGAACAGAGCGGGTCGAGGCAGTTCGCGCGGGCAGGCGAACAGAGCGGGTCGAGGCAGTTCGCGCGGGCAGGCGAACAGAGCGGGTCGAGGCAGTTCGCGCGGGCAGGCGAACAGAGCGGGTCGAGGCAGTTCGCGCGGGCAGGCGAACAGAGCGGGTCGAGGCAGTTCGCGCGGGCAGGCGAACAGAGCGGGTCGAGGCAGTTCGCGCGGGCAGGCGAACAGAGCGGGTCGAGGCAGTTCGCGCGGGCAGGCGAACAGAGCGGGTCGAGGCAGTTCGCGCGGGCAGGCGAACAGAGCGGGTCGAGGCAGTTCGCGCGGGATGGTGAGCACCCCTCGTATGATCAGGGCCTGGTCTGGGAGCTCTGCTCTGGCTACCCCGGCGGTGGCCAGCGTAGGCGCCCAGACAGAGCCGATGAGAGGGGAGGCTGCAGTGCAGAGCTCCGAGTGTAGAGAGTGCCTGCACTGGTCTCCTGAAGGGAGGGTGCGCAATGGGCAGGGCTGCACTCGGTGCTCCCTGGTGGAGGTGCTCCTGCAGCATCTGGCTGAGCTGCGGGATGTCAGGGAAGCAGAGAGGAAGCAGGAATGCTTGCTCCCGGCCCAAACTGTGCAGGGGTCTCGAGCTTCACCTCTACCTCATGAAAGAAAGAAGGAGGCCGTTAACCTGGGAAGCTGGGAATTTAGTGACAAAAAAAAAAGAAAACAAAACCAAAACAACAAATAAAAGGAGGAAAAGGACAACCAAAAGCAAGGGGCTTCCCCCTAAATCCCCTGTCTCCACGCAGAACCGCTTTGCTGTCCTGCAGGGGGCTAATGAGGAAGCGCACTCGAGCCAGAAACAGCCGGTTGATGCACGGCTAAAGAAGATCTCTATTGGTGCTGCTAGGAAAAAGCGGCGGGTCATAGTAGTAGGGGACTCTAAGCTGAAAGGGACAGAAGCACTTGTCTGCCGGCCAGACCCCATCTCAAGGGAGGTGTGTTGCCTACCGGGGGCACGGATCAGGGATGTGGCAGAGAGGCTGCCTGCTCTAGTAAGTCCCACGGACTATTACCCACTCCTGGTGATACATGTGGGTGCTAGGGATATAGGTAGTAGTAGCCTGGGGAACATAAAGAAGGACTACAGAGACATGGGGGAGGTGGTTAGGGGCTCTGGAGCTCAGGTGGTCTTTTCATCAATTCTCCAGGGTACAGGGGAGGACCTAAAAAAAGCTAGGAGGATTAGCCAGGTTAATAAATGGTTAAAAGGGTGGTGTCATAGTCAGGGGTTTGGGTGTCTTGAACACAGGACCCAAGCTTGTAGGCCATGTCCAGTGGGGGCTGGTGGAGCTGGTCTGATGATAAAGAAGGGAAAGAGCAGTTTTGGTAGGAGGCTTGTGTCGTGGTTTAAACCCAGACAGGTAATTCGTTCACTCACCCCCTCCCCCTTCTTTCCCTCCCCCTACTCCCGGAAGGACGGAGAGGAGAATCGAAAAGAATGCAACTCCCACGGGTTGAGATAAGAACAGTTTAGTAACTAAGGTATAACACAGATCACTACTGCTACCACCAATGATAATAATGATAAAGGAAATAACAAGAGAAGAGAATACAACACCTCAGCACCAGCTGACCGATAACTCGCCCCCCAAGCCCGACCAAGCTCCGACCGATACCTCCTCCAACCCTGCAGTCCTCCAGCCCTTCCGGCTAACTCCCAGTAACGTCCTGGGCATGACGTGCTGTGGTATGGAATACCTCTTTGGTCAGTTTGGGTCAGGTGTCCTGTCTCTGCCTCCTCCTGGCTTCCCCTCCTCCCTGGCAGAGCATGAGGCTCACAAAGTCCTTGGCCAAACCAAAACATCATTGTTATCAGCTCTGTTTCCAAGCTGAAAGTCAAAACACTGCACTGCACCAGCTACCAAGAAGGAGAAAAATGACTGCTACTGCTGAAACCAGGACATTATCCACCCCTTATTCCATACCATTCACGTCATGCTCAGATCCCACATTTTCAATATACCATCACTCTTATCTAAGTGCACTCTTATCTTAGTGCATGGACCAGTCCCTATAAAGCTGCTGAGTCCATCTGGTCCATGATGTCAGGCTCCATCTCTTGTAACAGTCTTCCAGAGCAGGAGAGACTGTGTGCAGTGTTCACACTCGTGAATAACCTGGGCAATAGCTTCCATTACTACGTCCACCCCTCAATCATGAGTCCATCTGTATGTTGCGTCTCTGCCCTGATGGCCTCAATCTCATGGGCCCTTCCAGGCTCAAAATAATTCACTGTCCCCTCCAGCAGTTTCTGCAGCTTGTTGCTGGGGACTCCATACAGCTGCCTTCCAACTCCGATGCTTCCAAAGCACTGGAGGGGCCCAGTGGACTAGATACTTGCCCATACCGTCCCACACACCCTGCCACTCATCACTGTCCAGCCTTGGAGAAAACCTTTTGGTCCCCCTATATCCTCGTCTAACCCCAGACAAGACGCAAACCTGACTCTGCTTAACTTTTGAGGTCGGACAAAATGGTTGTGGGTAGAACACAGCCTGTGTGTGTGCCAACATGCTGATCCCCATCACAATCAGCAGGCAGGTCCCAAGGATACCCAAAGGCCATTCAAAACCTTCAGAACTCTCAGTTGATGCTGCTGTACTTGTCACTGGGGCTGGTGTAGCTGCTGTGCTTGCCGGCTCTCCCACCACCAGCTTCTCTTTTCCTGAGTCCAGCTCTTCCTCCTCTGCCTTGCTGGGAAATGCTGCGTGGTCTTCTGCATCCTCCCGGGGCTCGGCGGGCGGCTTCCGGGGAATGCTCTCGGCCGTCGAGGGGCTCGGCTCCTCCGCGGGGCTGGGCTCGGCCCCCGGGCTCGGCTCGGCCGCGGGGCTCGGCTCCTCCGCCGCCTTCTCCCTCTGCTCGGCAGCCGCCTCCTTCCGCTCCTCGACCTCCCCGACCTCCTCCACCGGCAGCCGTCCCCTCGCTGCCTCCGGCCCCGCTCCCGCCGCCGCTTGGTCCCCGGGGCCGCTTTCCCGGGCCGGTTCGGCTGCCACCGCCTCCCGGGGCCGCTCCCCCTCGGCTCCCCGCAGCCTCACGAAGATGGAGAGTAGGGCGAGGGCCAGGACGGTGAAGAGCAGCCGGACGGCCAGGTACAAGTCCACGGCCACGTCCGTCCCGCCCTGCTGCTGGAGCCCGCCCGTATTACAAGCCATTGCCATAAAGCACAGTGAGACAAGAACCTTAGCCCAAGCCCCACACTTGATAAACACTAACACAGCAAATACAGCCTCTAAGTAAGTTACAACATTCTGAAGCTGTGAGATCAACAAGAACAACTCTGAGAGCCAATAAATCAGCTTTGTGATGACTGACTATTAATCCAGTCAAATCTGTCGTTATCTCAACCCTTCGTGCCCCACGTTGGGCACCAAAAAGAACTGTCGTGGTTTAAACCCAGACAGGTCATTCGTTCACTCACCCCCCCCCCCCCCTTCTTTCCCTCCCCCTACTCCCGGAGGGACGGAAAGGAGAATCGAAAAGAATGCAACTCCCACGGGTTGAGATAAGAACAGTTTAATAACTAAGGTATAACACAGATCACTACTGCTACCACCAATGATAATAATGATAAAGGAAATAACAAGGGAAGAGAATACAACACCTCAGCACCAGCTGACCGATAACTCGCCCCCCAAGCCCGACCAAGCTCCGACCGATACCTCCTCCAACCCTGCAGTCCCCCAGCCCTTCCGGCTCACTCCCAGTTACATCCTGGGCATGATGTGCTGTGGTATGGAATACCTCTTTGGTCAGTTTGGGTCAGGTGTCCTGTCTCTGCTTCCTCCTGGCTTCCCCTCCTCCCTGGCAGAGCATGAGGCTCACAAAGTCCTTGGCCAAACCAAAACATCATTGTTATCAGCTCTGTTCCCAAGCTGAAAGTCAAAACACTGCACTGCACCAGCTACCAAGAAGGAGAAAAATGACTGCTACTGCTGAACCCAGGACAGCTTGCCAGACTGGTCAAGGAGGCTTTAAGCTAGTTTGGTTTGCCGAGGGGGGCATCATTCCATTCCAACACACCCAGTCAGTTGCCAGAACCTATAATAAATGCTTGGAGCAATGTAGAGATATCCCAGCTGCTCCAGCCAATAAGCCGGCTCAGATGCCTCTATACAAATGCCTGTAGCATGGGGAACAAATAAGAGGAATTAGAGATGTGGGCACATCTACAGGGGTATGATATAATAGGCATCACAGAAACATGGTGGGATGGCTCCTATGACTGGAGTGTTGGAATGGAAGGTTACAGGCTCTTTAGGAAAGACAGGCCTGGCAGGCGGGGAGGGGGAGTTGCCCTTTATGTTAGGGATAAGCTGGAGAGTATGGAACTCTGCCTGGGGATAGGTGAGCAGTCCACAGAGAGTTTGTGGGTCAGGGTTAAAGGGAATATAGCTATGGGAGACATTACTCTGGGGGTCTGCTACATACCGCCTGATCAAGGAGAACCTGCGGATGAAGCACTCCATAGACAGATAGGAAAAGCCTCACACTCGCAGGCCCTTGTTCTCATGGGTGACTTCAACCACCCTGACATCTGTTGGAAGGACGGTACAGCCCGGCACAAGCAATCCAGGAAGTTCCTCGGTTGTGTAGAAGACAACTTCCTTCTGCAAGTAATAGAGGAGCTGACAAGGAGAGGTGCCATGCTTGACCTCATGCTCACTAACAGGGAAGGGCTTGTTGGAAATGTGACTCTCCAGGGCAGCCTTGGATGCAGTGATCATGAGATGCTCGAATTTGAGATCCTCAGGACAGTGAGAAGAGTGTGCAGCAAGCTCACTGCCCTGGACTTCAAAAGAGCAGACTTTGGCCTCTTCAGGAACCTGCTTAGGAAGGTTCCATGGGATACAGCCCTAGAGGGCAGAGGGGCCCAAGACTGTTGGTTGATATTCAAGGATCACCTGCTGCAAGCTCAGGAGTGTTGCATCCCAACCAGAAGGAAGTGCAGCAGGAGGGCCAGGAGGCCTCCTTGGAAGGATAAGGAGCTCCTGAGGAAAATTCATTTGAAAAAAGAGGCTTATAATAAGTGGAAGCAAGGACAGGTGGCACGGGGAGAATACAGGGATGTTGTCCGAGAAGCTAGGGACCAGGTTAGGAAAGCTAAGGCTCAGTTAGAATGAAACTTAGCTAGAGGTATTAAAGATAACAGGAAGGGATTCTACAGGTACATAGCAAATAAAAAACAGACTAGGGAGAATGTAGGCCCCTCAGGAAGCTCTCGGGAGAACTGGCTACACAGGATTTGGAGAAAGCTGAGGTTCTGAATGACTTCTTTGCCTTGGTTTTCACTGGCAAAGGCTCTGAACACACCACCCATCTTGGAAGGCAGACGCAGGGACTGTGAGAATGAAGACCTTGCGCCCACTGTAGGAGAGGAACTGGTTCGAGACCATCTTAAAAATCTGAATGTGCACAAGTCCATGGGTCCTGATGAGATCCATCCACGGGTCGTGAAGGAGCTGGCAAATGAAGTTGCGAAGCCGCTGGCCATCATATTTGAGAAATCAAGGCAGTCAGATGAAGCTCCCGATGACTGGAAAAAGGGAAATATAACCCCCATTTTCAAGAAGGGGAAAATGGATGATCTGGGGAATTACAGACTGGTCAGTGTCACCTCTGTGCCTGGCAAAATCTTTGAACAGATTCTGCTGGGTGCCATGCTAAGGCACATGAAAATCAACAAGGTGCTTGGTGACAGCCAGCATGGCTTCACTAAGGGGAAATCCTGCCTGACCAATTTGGTGGCCTTCTATGATGGGGCTACAGAACTGATGGATGGGGTAGAGCAGTTGATGTCATCTACCTGGACTTGTGCGAAGCATTAGACGCTGTCCCACACGCCATCCTTGTCTCTAAATTGGAGAGACATGAATTTGATGGATGGACCACTTGGTGGATAAAGAACTGGCTGGATGGCTGCACGCAAAGAGTTGTGGTCAATGGCTCAATGTCCGGCTGGGGACCAGTAACGAGTGGCGTCCCTCAGGGATCGGTGTTGGGACCGGTCTTGTTTAACATCTTCATCACTGACATGGACAGTGGGATTGAGTGCGCCCTCATCAAGTTTGCTGATGACACCAAGCTGTGTGGTTCGGTTGATATGCTGGAGGGAAGGAATGCCATCCAGAGGGACCTCGACACACTTGTGAGGTGGGCTGATGCCAACCTCATGAGGTTTAACCATGCCAAGTGCAAGGTCCTACACCTGGGTTGGAGCAATCCCAGGCAGAGCTACAGGTTTGGCAGAGAAGAGATTCAGAGCAGCCCTGAGGAGAAGGACTTGGGGGTGTTGGTCGATGAGAAAATGGAAATGAGCCGGCAGTGTGTGCTTGCAGCCCAGAAAGCCAACCGTATCCTGGGCTGCATCAAAAGGAGTGTGACCAGCAGGTCGAAGGAGGTGATCCTGCCCCTCTGCTCTTGTGAGACCTCACTTGGAGTATTGTGTGCAGTTCTGGTGTCCTCAACATAAAAAGGACATGGAACTGCTGGAACAAGCCCAGAGAAGGGCCACGAGTACAATCAGGGGACTGGAGCACCTCCTGTATGAAGACAGGCTGAGAAAGTTGGGGCTGTTCAGCCTGGAGAAGAGAAGGCTGCATGGAGACCTCATAGCAGCCTTCCAGTATCTGAAGGGGGCCTATAGGGATGCTGGGGAGGGACTCTTCATTAGAGACTGTAGTGACAGGACAAGGGGTAAAGGGTTAAAATTTAAACAGGGGAAGTTTAGGTTGCATATAAGAAGGAAATTTTTTCCTGTTAGGGTGGTGAGGCACTGGATTCGATTGCCCAGGGAGATTGTGAATGCTCCATCCCTGGCAGTGTTCAAGACCAGGTTGGACAAGGCCTTGGGTGATATGATTTAGCGTAAGGTGTCCCTGCCCATGGCAGGGGGGTTGGAACTAGATGATCCTGAGGTCCTTTCCAACCTTAACAATTCTATATATCAAATGGCTGATTGTAAACCAGGCATAAAGTTATATAGATAAATGTCTACATGTGTGTATATAAGAAGATATAAGCATTTCAGTAGAGGTTATATTATAGACCTTTTTTCAAACTGTGGCTCTTGTAGAGGAACAAAAAGTTAATTTTATAAAGGAAAAATTATACCTGCATTTTTCCAAACCCAATATGCTTCTGAGTAACACTGCTCTTGAAGTGACTTTTAAATGCCTGCATCACAATTTTTATGAAAAAGGGGAAAAAAATCTCTACAGCTAGTGGGATTCTGGGTCACCAGTACGTTTTTCCTGTGATCCCTGAAGACTGTATTATACCTTACCTACCTCTTTGTTAGTCACAGGCAGGATAGATGGATGGATGCTGGTCAATTAGTAACTATATCCACCTTTAAGCCCCCTCTGAAAATGAGCTCTCTTACAGTATACACTCTATAAAGACACAGCAATGGACAGGCACAATTAGCAATCTAAAAAAAAGGATAATAAATTGTTCTAATATCCTTACAAACAGGGAGCGAGCTGGTCCACTTCCCCCGGGGCCACCCAGGAAACATCAATTCATGGCAAGTGAATACAAACCTATGCTGAGGACTATAAACACAGATAGGAAGCCTAATCTTACACATGCTGGGTTGATGTCGATGTCGTAGTTTAAAACCAGTCGGGCAGCTTGTTCACTCACTTGCCCTCCCCCTACTCCCAGAGGGATGGAGAGGGGAATCAGAAAGAATGCAACTCCCAGGGGTTGAGATAAGAACAGTTTAGTAACTAAAAAGGTATAACACAAATCACTACTGCTACAGTCAATAATAATAATGATAAAGGAAATAACAAGGGAGTACATGTTGAGTGTGCCCTCAGCAAGTTGGCCGATGACACCAAGCTGTGTGGTTCGGTTGATATGCTGGAGGGAAGGAATGCCATCCAGAGGGACCTTGACACTCACAAGGGACCTTGTGAGGTGGGCTGATGCCAACCTCATGAAGTTTAACCATGCCAAGTGCAAGGTCCTACACCTGGGTTGGAGCAATCCCAGGCACAGCTACAGGCTGGGCAGAGAAGAGATTCAGAGCAGCCCTGTGGAGAAGGACTTGGGGGTGCTGATTGATGAGAAAATGAACATGAGCTGGCAGTGTGCGCTTGTAGCCCAGAAAGCCGACCTTATCCTGGGCTGCATTAAAAGGATCGTGACCAGCAGGTCAAAGGAGGTGATCCTGCCCCTCTACTCTGCTCTTGTGAGACCTCACCTGGAGTATTGTGTGCAGTTCTGGTGTTCTCAACATAAAAAGGACATGGAACTGTTGGAATAAGCCCAGAGAAGGGCCACGAGTACGATCAGGGGACTGGAGCACCTCCCATATGAAGACAGGCTGAGAAAGTTGGGGCTGTTCAGCCTGGAGAAGAGAAGGCTGCATGGAGACCTCATAGCAGCCTTCCAGTATCTGAAGGGGGCCTATAGGGATGCTGGAGAGGGACTCTTCATTAGAGACTGTAGTGACAGGACAAGGGGTAAAGGGTTAAAACTTAAACAGGGGAAGTTTAGGTTGGATATAAGAAGGAAATTCTTTACTGTTAGCGTGGTGAGGCACTGGATTCGGTTGTCCAGGGAGGTTGTGAATGCTCCATCCCTGGCAGTGTTCAAGGCCAGGTTGGACGAGGCCTTGGGTGATATGATTTAGTGTTAGGTGTCCCTGCCCACGGCAGGGGGGTTGGAACTAGATGATCCTGAGGTCCTTTCCAACCCTAACGATTCTATGATTCTAAAAGAATACAACACCTCACCACCAGCCGACCGATAACTCGCCCCCCCAGCCCGACCAAGCACCAACCGATACCTCTTCCAACCCCACAGTCCACTAGCGCTTCCAGGTAACTCTCAGTTACATCCTGGGCATGGTGTGCTGTGGTATGGAATACTTCTTTGGTCTGTTTATGTCAGGTGTCCTGTCTCTGCTTCCTCCTGGCTTCCCCTCCTCCCTGGCAGAGCATGAGGCTCAGAAAAGTCCTTGGCTAGACCAATCATTTCAGCGTTATCAGCGCTGGTCCCAGGCTGAAAGTCAAAAACACAGCACTGCACCAGCTACTAAGAAGGAGAAAAAATGACTGCTACTGCTGAACCCAGGACAGTCAATGTAAATGTTTTCCGGGTTAAAAATTCTGTTGAGAAATTACAAAAATATACATCCAATCTGTCCATGTTTTTAAGTGGTCACCCTAGGTGAGCTGATTTCTCTCCAATGGTGCTCATGGAGCTACAGTAGCAGCCATACTCCTTGGGGTTTGTTTTTTTTTCTATCTAATACTTACAATACCTTTTCTTACTAAAAAAAAGAAAAAGAAAATTAAGCTGTTTATAAACATGTAGTAACATGGCAATGGGATCTTGTTTCCAAAAATGTAACATACAATCCTAATCTTAACTATTCTGAAAATTTAAGACCTACTGGTTAGCCTTCTCTTCTTTGTGCAGTAATTTTGCTTATAGTAAATAATCAAAATTGCAATTTTTTGAAAGCTAACCAAGTCTCTGAGCATTCTTCTTGACATCTTTTCAGCCAAGATTGTTTATAGCTGTTGGCGACTGAATGAGCTTATTTAAGAAAAAGAACGTAAGTGTGCCAGCCAGATGAGAACGCTAAGCAGGAAGGGAACAAGCTAACACAACAGGTAGACTGCCTGTATGGGAAAGATTTCCCCCAGATTAGTCTCTCATCAGCAAAGACCACCAGCAAAGTCATTATTTCTGCTGTACTGTATGTGACAATCTCCACATTTATGTTAAAAGAGATTCAGATTCTGACAGGTTATTTTTCATTTTGCTACTTGTCTGGTATTTACGCAAACAAATACAATTTTTGGTTAAAACAAAACAAAACAACTGCTCATGTAAGTAGTCATTTAGAAATAAGGTTCCACCAATATTATTTTCCAGTCTGGCATAAGAGAAACATGAAGCAGAAATAATTACTGTCTGACACTAGGAAAAACAATGGTGATTAACTACACAGATTTAGCTTTAAAATACAGATTTCACTGCAATATCATGGCCACATATAAGCATCCAGATTTAAAAAGAAGCTTCTAATTCAAAGGAGAGAGTGGAGGGGGGGGTTGTGTGTATAAATAAATATTATTTTAATCTATTTAGTCTGCAAATCTATTTAAAATACAATAAAATGAGAGGCAGGTCTAAAGACTAAATACTGAAATATAAGACTGTCAAATGAACAAACTTTTTCACTCTGCACTTTTTATTTTATCACTAGATGCTATTCCTAACTTATTAAAATTGATCAAATAGAAATCTGTGAATAAAGAAAAAAATAAGCCTAGAAAAGTGTGACTTGGATTTAATATTATATAATTGCCAAGGGACATACTGAGATCAATGCTTTTTTGCCCGAAATGGATGTCAGAAAGAGATGTACTTCAGTCTTTTAGGGAACACGGGTCTATTTAATTCTTGTGTCTGATGTATGTGAAATATGCCTGTCTTAGCCTTCTTTCTTGCCTTAAGGCCATTCTGGAGGCAGACATTACTACTTTTAATAGGCCACCATCTGAGGGATCCAATAACCCATTGACTCTAATGGACTTGCCTGTTTATTCACTTACACCTTTTTTTTCAGACAATTTTAGTTTTGCATGCTGAGTTGTTTCACTTTAAATTAAATTAATAGAAACAAAGGGGAAAAGACTGTGTGGCTAATAAACCATGATTATTTTCAAAGTTCTTCACAACAGGATCCTCCATATACTAAGGTATATCACTTGAGAACAGATTCACTGCTGTGATTCTCCACTTGTTAGAATCAACAAAACTTCTAAATTTAGCGAGACAAAAAGTAGGTTATTATAAACTGTCGAGGTTTAAAACCAGGCAGAGGGCTCGTTCACTCACTCCCCCCCCTTTTGTCCTCCCCCTACTCCCGGAGGGACGGAGAGGAGAATCGAAAAGAATGCAATTCCCACGGGTTGAGATAAGAACAGTTGTCCTGGGTTCAGCAGTAGCAGTCATTTTTCTCCTTCTTGGTAGCTGGTGCAGTGCAGTGTTTTGACTTTCGGCCTGGGAACAGAGCTCATAGCGATGTTTTGGTTTGGCCAAGGACTTTGTGAGCCTCATGCTCTGCCAGGGAGGAGGGGAAGCCAGGAGGAAGCAGAGACAGGACACCTGACCCAAACTGACCAAAGAGGTATTCCATACCACAGCACGTCATGCCCAGGATGTAACTGGGAGTTAGCCGGAAGGTCTGGGAGACGGCAGGGTTGGAGGAGGTATCGGTCGGAGCTTGGTCGGGCTGGGGGGGGCGAGTTATCGGTCAGCTGGTGCTGAGGTGTTGTATTCCCTTGTTATTTCCTTTATCATTATTATCATTGGTGGTAGCAGTAGTGATCTGTGTTATACCTTAGTTACTAAACTGTTCTTATCTCAACCTGTGGGAGTTGCATTCTTTTCGATTTTCCTCTCCATCCCTCCGAGAGCAGGGGAGGGCAAGAAAGGGGGGAAGTGAGCGAACGAATTACCTGACTGGGTTTAAACGACGACAGTTCTTTTTGGCTCCCAACATGGGGCACGAAGGGTTGAGATAACGACAGATCTGACCAGATTAATAGTCACTCATCACAATGACGATTTATTGGCTCTCAGAGTTGTTCTTTTTGATCTCACAGCTTCAGAATGTTGTAACTTATGTAGAGCCGGTATTTGCTGTGTTAGTGTTTATCAAGTGTGGGGCTTGGGCTAAGGTTCTTGTCTCGCTGTGCTTTATGGCAATGGCTTGTAATACGGGTGGGCTCCAGCAGCAGGGCGGGACGGACGTGGCCGTGGACTTGTACCTGGCCGTCCGGCTGCTCTTCACCGTCCTGCCCCTCGCCCTACTCTCCATCTTCGTGAGGCTGCGGGGAGCCGAGGGGGAGCGGCCCCGGGAGCCGGCGGCAGCCGAACCGGCCCGGGAGAGCGGCCCCGGGGACCGAGCGGCGGCGGGAGCGGGGCCGGAGGCAGCGAGGGGACGGCTGCCGGTGGAGGAGGTCGGGGCGGTCGAGGAGAGGAAGGAGGCGGCTGCCGAG
This sequence comes from Pezoporus wallicus, assembly GCF_028554395.1. Taxonomy (NCBI): domain Eukaryota; kingdom Metazoa; phylum Chordata; class Aves; order Psittaciformes; family Psittacidae; genus Pezoporus; species Pezoporus wallicus. The sequence continues at coordinate 55,015 of NW_026641440.1, forward strand.
CAGCGGGAGAAGGCGGCGGTGGAGCCGAGCCCCGCGGCCGAGCCGAGCCCCGCGGAAGAGCCGAGCCCCGCGGAGGAGCCGAGCCCCGCGGCAGAGCCGAGCCCCTCGACGGCCGAGAGCATCCTCCGGAAGCCGCCCGCCGAGCCCCAGGAGGATGCAGGAGACCAGGCAGCATTTCCCAGCAAGGCAGAGGAGGAAGAGCTGGACTCAGGAAAAGAGAAGCTGGCGGTGGGAGAGCCGGCAAGCACAGCAGCTACACCAGCCCCAGTGACAAGTACAGCAGCATCAACTGAGAGTTCTGAAGGTTTTGAATGGCCTTTGGGTATCCTTGGGACCTGCCTGCTGATTGTGATGGGGATCAGCATGTTGGCACACACACAGGCTGTGTTCTACCCACAACCATTTTGTCCGACCTCAAAAGTTAAGCAGAGTCAGGTTTGCGTCTTGTCTGGGGTTAGACGAGGATATAGGGGGACCAAAAGGTTTTCTCCAAGGCTGGACAGTGATGAGTGGCAGGGTGTGTGGGACGGTATGGGCAAGTATCTAGTCCACTGGGCCCCTCCAGTGCTTTGGAAGCATCGGAGATGGAAGGCAGCTGTATGGAGTCCCCAGCAACAAGCTGCAGAAACTGCTGGAGGGGACATTGAATTATTTTGAGCCTGGTGGGCCCATGGCACTTCAGGCCATCAGAGCAGAGATGCAACATACAGATGGACTCATGATTGAGGGGTGGACTTAGCAATGGACACTATTGCCCAGGTTATTCACAAGTGTGAACACTGCACACAGTCTCTCCTGCTCTGGAAGACTGTTACAAGAGGTGGAGCCTGACATCATGGACCAGATGGACTCAGCAGCTTTATAGCTACTGGTCCATGCACTAAGATAAGAGTGCACTGAGATAAGAGTGATGGTATATTGAAAATGTGGGATCTGAGCATGACGTGAATGGTATGGAATAAGGGGTGGATAATGTCCTGGGTTCAGCAGTAGCAGTCATTTTTCTCCTTCTTGGTAGCTGGTGCAGTGCAGTGTTTTGACTTTCGGCCTGGGAACAGAGCTGATAGCGATGTTTTGGTTTGGCCAAGGACTTTGTGAGCCTCATGCTCTGCCAGGGAGGAGGGGAAGCCGGGAGGAAGCAGAGACAGGACACCTGACCCAAACTGACCAAAGAGGTATTCCATACCACAGCACGTCATGCCCAGGATGTAACTGGGAGTTAGCCGGAAGGTCTGGGAGACGGCAGGGTTGGAGGAGGTATTGGTCGGAGCTTGGTCAGGCTGGGGGGGGGCAAGTTATCGGTCGGCTGGTGGTGAGGTGTTGTATTCCCTTGTTATTTCCTTTATCATTATTATCATTGGTGGTAGCAGTAGTGATTTGTGTTATACCTTAGTTACTAAACTGTTCTTATCTCAACCCGTGGGAGTTGCATTCTTTTCAATTTTCCTCTCCATCCCTCCGAGAGCAGGGGGAGGGCAAGAAAGGGGGGGGGAAGTCAAAATGCAACTCCCACGGGTTGAGATAAGAACAGTTTAGTAACTGAGGTATAACACAAATCACTACTGCTACCACCAATAATAATAATGATAAAAGAAACAAAGAGGGAAGAGAATACAACACCTCACCACCAGCCGACTGATAACTCGCCCCCCCCCCCCCAACCCAACCAAGCACCGACCGATACCTCCTCCAACCCTGCAGACTCCCTGTCCTTCCCAGTTACATCCTGGGCATGACGTGCTGTGGTATGGAATACCTCTTTAGCTAGCTTGGGTCAGGTGTCCTGTCTGTGCTTCCTCCCGGCTTCCCCTCCTCCCTGGCAGAGCATGAGGCTCACAAAGTCCTTGGCCAAACCAAAACATCATTGTTATCAGCTCTGTTCCCAAGTCGAAAGACAAAAACACAGCGCTGCACCAACTACCAAGAAGGAGAAACATGACTGCTACTGCTGAACCCAGGACATTATCCACCCCTTATTCCATACCATTCACGTCATGCTCAGATCCCACATTTTCAATATACCATCACTCTGATCTTAGTGCATGAACCAGTCCCTATAAAGCTGCTGAGTCTATCTGGTCCATGATGGCAGGCTCCATCTCTTGTAACAATCTTTCAGAGCAGGAGAGGCTGTGTCCAGTGTTCACACTTGTGAATAACCTGGGCAATAGCATCCATTGCTAAGTCCACCCCTTGATCATGAGTCTATCTCTATGTTGCATTTCTGCCCTGATGGCCTGAATGTCATGGGCCCACCCAGCTCAAAATAATTCACTGTCCCCTCCAGCAGTTTCTGGAGCTTGTTGATGGGGACTCCATAGAGCTGCCTTCCATCTCCGATGCTTCCAAAGCACTGGAGGGGCCCAGTGGACTAGATACTTGCCCATACTGTCCCACACACCCTGCCACTCATGACTGTCCAGCTTTGGGGAAAATCTCCTGGTCCCCCTATATCATCGTCTAACTCCAGACAAGACCCAAACCCAACTCTGCTGAACTTTTGAGATCAGACAAAATGGTTGTGGGTAAAACACAGTCTGTATGTGTGCCAATATTCTGATCCCCATCACAATCAGCAGGCAGGTCCCAAGGATACCCAAAGGCCATTCATTCAAAACCTTCAAAACTCTCAAACGATGCTGCTGTACTTGTCACTGGGGCTGTTGTAGCTGCTGTGCTTGCCGGCTCTCCCACCACCAGCTTCTCTTTTTCTGAGTCCAGCTCTTCCTCCTCTGCCTTGCTGGGAAATGCTGCCTGGTCTCCTGCATCCTCCTGGGGCTCGGGGGGGCGGCTTCCAGGGAATGCTCTCGGCCGCCGCGGGGCTCGGCTCCTCCACGAGGCTCGGCTCCTCCGCCGCCTTCTCCCGCTGATCGGCAGCCGCCTCCTTCGGCTCCTCGACCTCCCCGACCCCCTCCACCGCCAGCCGTCCCCTCGCGGCCTCTGGCCCCGCTCCCGCCGCCGCTTGGTCCCCGGGGCCTCTCTCCCGGGCCGCTTCAGCAGCCGGCGGCTCCCGGGGCGGCTCCCCCTCGGCTCCCAGCAGCCTCACGAAGACGGAGGCGAGGACGAGGGCCAGGACGGTGAAGAGCAGCGGGACGGCCAGGTACAAGTCCACGGCCACGTCCGTCCCGCCCTGCTGCTGGAGCCCGCCCGTATTACAAATCATTGCCATAAAGTTCAGTGAGACAAGAACCTTAACCCAAGCCCCACACCTGATAAACACTAACACAGCAAATACTGCGTCTAAGTAATGTACGACATTCTGAAAGTGTGAGGTGAAAAGAAACAACTCTGAGAGCCAGTAAATCAGCATTGTGACGAGTGACTATTAATCTGGTCAGATCTGTTGTTATCTCAACCCCTCGTGCCCCACGTTGGGCACCAAAGAACTGTCGTGGTTTAAACCCAGTCAGGTAACTCGTTCACTCACTCCCCCCCCTCTTTCCCTCCCCCTACTCCCAGAGGGACGGAGAGGAGAATCAAAAGAATGCAACTCTCACGGGTTGAGATAAGAACTGTTTAGTAACTAAGGTATAACACAAATCACTACTGCTACCACCACTAATAATAATGATAAAAGAAATAACAAGGGAAGAGAATACAAAACCTCACCACCAGCCGACTGATAACTCGCCCCCCTCCCCCCAACCCAACCAAGCACTGACCGATACCTCCTCCAACCCTTCAGACTCCCTGCCCTTCCCAGTTACATCCTGGGCATGACGTGCTGTGGTATGGAATACCTCTTTGGTTAGCTTGGGTCAGGTGTCCTGTCTCTGCTTCCTCCTGGCTTCCCCTCCTCCCTGGCAGAGCATGAGGCTCACAAAGTCCTTGGCCAAACCAAAACATCATTGTTATCAGCTCTGTTCCCAAGTCGAAAGTCAAAACACAGCGCTGCACCAACTACCAAGAGGGAGAAAAATGACTGCTACTGCTGAACCCAGGACATAAACTCTTGCTTATAATGTATTAATGATTTGCAGCAGTCTAAAGCAGACAGTTTCAAATCATTATGAAGACTGTGAGCATCTCCAAAGAATAATACAGCTGAAGTTAATGATTTTACAGTATTCTCACCAACAAAAATAGCATACAGTTTAATCTAACCCTTCATCTATACTTTGAAGATCATATGTAATGATCACTGGTGTGTTATCAGCATTGTTCTCAGACTAAAGCCGAAACACAGCACTGCACCAGCTACTGGGAAGGGGAAAAATAACTGTTACAGCTGAACCCAGGACAAGTTCTTCCTCCCTGTCCTTGGGAGGGTCTCTTGCATCTCACCCTCCACAGCTTGCAGGTCCTGTGCAAAAGCTACTGTTCATCAACCTCTTTTTCCAGACCCATCAATTCAGGTGCTTTACTTTTCTCAGGAAGGCTGAAAGAAACTACTCAGGGTACATCCCTGCAAGCCTGAGCTTCAGAACAGCCTTTGGTTAGTTACAAAGACACCTCTTCTCCAAATCTGGTTGAATTTCACCATCCTTAGTGCTCCCCAGTCTCCATCAGTTAAGAGAGCAGTGGACAAGGACCAAGTGTCACCTGAAATCACAGGTCATTCACTTAAGCTGGCAGGAGCCTGTGTCCCCACCCCAGGGGAATGCATCCCTTCTGGGTGCACCAACAGCCTTCTGACAATTGCCTGCCCTGAGGAAATTACCATCATCTTTCTGACAGCAAGTAATCAAAACCAGTCAGTGTTGACGCGGGAGTCACGGACAACGCAGAGACGATCAATGTGATCAAGCGGTTGCCAAATTTATTACAAAGCCTTAACTCCTGATATACTATTTCTTACATGCAGTTACAGTGATTTGGCATATTATGATTGGATACATGTCTTGAAGACCCTTAGTGACTAACATATAATTGGTTAAGCACAGGTGTGAGAACTTGACCTCGAAAGCTTGCCAACAGTCCACAGTTCTCATTAACTCAGTGAATTCCAGCTTCTTCTTATCTTGCTTGCTTAAGCTTCTTCGGGCCTCTCATGGCCTTGCTGTATCTTTCAGGATTATTCAGAGTTTATGTACCAATTATCCATTCTCCTGTGAGAACACTGTCTCCACATGTCAGGAGTTTCCTTTCTTTTAAAGGCATAAAAATAATATGGCTTCTACTTCTGGAAAGAACAGACCAGTCTCAGTCCCACAGGTAATAAAAATACAGCACCTCCGGGGTCATTGCATTAACAACAACTTCTGAACTGTGTCAATTCCTAGAGACTCCTACTTCAGCCATGTAAAAAACTTTTCTATAATAAAATTGCATAAAATACAGCAGCACTTGGTCATTTGTTTCCTATTCATGACAGAAATATAAGTGTGTGATGCCTACAAAAGATAGTAGCATGCTGTAAGGTCTGTTGAGCAAATTGCAGGAATATGGCTACAAAAACATAGTATCAAGAGCCAAAAGTTTGACAACCACAACTCTGCTCTGCTCTGTGCCACAGCTGCCAGGGAGAGCAGAGATGCATGCGAAGATGCAGCAAGTTGTCTGCAGTTAGAGAGGGGGCTTGTGAACCCCTTAATTTAGAAAATCATGCTGTATTAGGAATCTTCTGCCCCTGTAACACAGTGTCTGCAGCACTAAAATAAAATAATGTAAAAACTTTCTTTGGACAGGAACATATTAGAACAAAAGAGGGCTTGTATCATTTAGAAGGGTTCACAGTGATACCAGTTACTAATGCCGAAGGAAAGCGAAGCAGCTACAAGCAAGCATGGTTTTTTTTCTCTCTCTAGCTGGTTATGTTTTCTTTTAAGGGATCACTATGAACCTGGCATCTCCTTGTTTTTGCCACAAAGACTTCACCTCCTTTTATACCATTTGCTGATCTTTTACAGATTCTTTAATAACATGGTATGACATGGAATCAGCTCAGAGGCTTTACCAGGGCTTTTGGCCTGGGTTTATTGTCACTCAGTGGCTTACCAGACACAGAAATATGGATTTCAAAGGATGATCCACCCATTGTTAGAATTAGCATCTTAGATTTGCATTCATTTTATTGCTAGAAAATCTTTTTTCTCTCAGAATTGAGATGGAAGTGGGAGACCATTTTTCTGACACAAAACTCTCATCAGTATCCCCTTAAATACATAGCAAGAACTAAATTAAGGCTCCTCAAATAATTTCAAACAGATCTACATATCTAAAGCATAAATCTGTTTGAGATTAATATTTTTTGATAATTACAAATACAGATTTCCTTTTAAAATGTTAACTCAGGCCTATTATTTAAATGTCTCTAAACCACCCAAACTAATGGGACATTTTACAAGCCCACAGACAAGTTAAAATAATCTGTCTGCTTTATATATGTTTAAGTGAATCTGCAAAACAGGAGAAGTTACATAGAAGCAGAATATTTTTTTTTCCCTAAATCATATTTGTAGACCTGGATACTAACTCCCAGACACACTGTGGAAAGAAAAATGGGAACAACAGACTGAAGTTGGGATTGATTTACTTCATTAGCTGGGATTACAAATTTAATTTACAAACCAGAGGTCAAAATTTCTCATTAACGAGGGAGCCATGAATCGCTGCAGGGCTTGGTTCAAGAGGAGACCACTCTTATTACTAACTACAAGTTTCAATCTGTCTTTGATATTCTCCTCCCTTTTATTTTTTGGCAGAGGAGTTGATTTTAATTGTAGCTATACAACACAGCTCAGTTTGCCTGGGAGCCAGCCTCCACATCTGCAGTGAGTGCAGTACTAGTGATATTGGGTGCAGTCCAAAACTTAGGGCTAATTTTAATGACTCCCATTTTCATACAAGGCTCAGATTGTTTTCCACGTGATTCCTGTTCATTTAATTGCAGGAAAGGGCATCAGTTTTCCTTGTGAGTTTCTGATCCATACTTGTAAACTAGGTGAAATGTATTAAAGAAGACAAATGATAACAAAATGAGAGACAATTTTTCTACTACTTCCTTAAACTAATAAAGCAAGTAATCCCACTATTTTAAAAGCCAAAAGGGAAATACAAGATATAAACAGCATTTTTCTTATGCCAGTATTTTGTTAAACAGGGGAAATTTAGATTAGACATAAGGAAGAAGTTCTTTACTGTGAGGGTGGTGAGGCACTGGAATGGGTTGCCCAAGGAAGTTGTGAATGCTCCATCCCTGGCAGTGTTCAAGGCCAGGTTGGATGGAGTCTTGGATGACATGGTTTAGTGCATGGTGTCCCTGCCTATGGCAGGGGAGTTGGAACAAGATGATCTTAAGGTCCTTTCCAACCCTAACTGTTCTATGATTCTATAATAATCCTTCAATTTGTGAAATGCTGTAAAGCTGCTCTTGAAATCTTTAAGAATGCTAAGGGTTAAAAGAGTAATTCTTGCACATCTGTATATTGCACATTTTCAAAATCTACACATTCAAACAGATTTCACAGTATATTTCTTAAAACAAGGAAGAGTTGTGTCCATTATGGCAGCAGATGGTGTAGTGCACAATTAAATAATGAAGTGTTTAATGCATAATTTCTATTTTTGATGAATAGAACTGAAATAACTGTAGTCAAAGGTAGAGTACTGTAACAGCTGAAAAGTGCTCATTCTATAGGACCTACTACAGTTTTTAAAGGAAAACATGCTACTGATGCTGGTTAAACAGCTGAAATTTTCATATATTACGTATAGTTAAAATCATAATCAAATTTGTCTCAGCAATCAAAGTTATACTCTATGTAGTTGTAGCTGCCTTTAAGCACTGCAAAATTTAAAAGCCCTGAAAAATTTAGCATAGTAAAATTTTACATTTAAAAAATGATGTAGGTATCATTTTAACAGAAATACAGTATGATGATAGCATTTTTCATAATTTAAATGTAGAAAATTGCTAAGGGTAATGGGTACGAAAAAGAAATTCATAGATATATAGTGTCTTCTCTTTGCTTACTCACACCTATTTTGACTATAAAGAGATATCATCTCCAACTTCATACCTATTTATTACTAGTAATGAAAGACAATTTTGCACATGGTAAATTCATACAGGTTTATAATGCAAAACCCTAAGGTGAAAAGGCAGGAATAATTAGGCAAGTAATCTTAATTGAGGACCAATAGCCAAAAATCTCCTGTCTGTTACGCAGATCTATTCTATGTTTCCCATTTTCTACTGATCCAGTTTTCACTTCAGATGTAGTAACACTTGAGGGTAGCATATATTTAATCACTTCGCTTTACTTGTTTATATTAACAGTTGCTGTTAATACTCCATTTTCCTAGTTCTTCCCGTTACCAGCCAGTGTTAAAGCATTAGAAGGTATGCTTTTAATTCACACTTGGAGCCGAGTATTAACTTTTGTTGGTGGCCAAATGAGCCCCCTTTTGTGCAAGTCTTCTATTACTAGTTTGTAACTAATCTTCCCACTAGAACTTTATAAAGACCTTTTGTTTGCTTCTGGAACCAGGATTTAGGGAGATACAAGGCAAGGAAGGCTCAGTGGGCTATTAGATTCATTCCTGTTGGCAGCACAGGTCAAGGCACTGGCCATGACTTCCAGTCACCTTTACAAAATCTGCTAAAGCATCAGTAAGGTCTTATTAACACCGTGTGCAATGGCTACCTTCAAGTTTCAACGGGGGTTATCTTAACAAGTAGACATCTTTAAAAGGTCTTTGTTGCAGTCTAATTTCAAACTGGCACCAAAATGAAGGGTTGCCTTTGTGTAGGATGAATTAAAAAAAACTCAGGATTTGATGTCAGTGGGAAATAACCAGCGTGGGACTCATAATGCTGCCTTCTGCTTCTGGCCAGCACCTAGAGCTAATTTCTTAGGAGATGAAAACTATGACAAGCCTTTCAGTTAAGCTGAAAGCAGGCATCAGTCCAGTAACACCCACAGGCCTCAGAGGCATCCTGTTACCCCCTTAGAAAAGTCACATTCACTTTGCTCCTCGGAAAGGAAAAATAATGCTAGAGGCATTTTGTTTTCAACCATGTGAAATAAGGAAATGTGAGGATGTGAAAATGAAGTGAGAAACGTTAAGAGTTCATTTCCTTCCTTTGCAATGGCTTAGAAGCAAAACTGGTTCATTTTTAAAGTGTGTGTAAAAATCTGATACATTCACCAGTAGGCAGTGACTACAAAATGCTTAAGGTAAAATATGTAAATATGTAAAATAATCTCTTGAAAACCATCTCCTTTTGTGCTTGAAAGCATTTTGTAAAAGCATCTTTATTTCTCAGCAGCATTAATAGACATTCAGAAAGAAAAGTTTATACTTGTCAAACCAAAAAATAACGAAATTCAAGGTGCTAGAAAAATATTTTTAAACAAATCTGCAGAGTACTGAAAGGGAAGAAAATTAATGCATAAATTCCTTGGATGACTTCTGCTGTTTTAGTATTAATCTGAATAATAGTAAAGGAATATGTAAATTAGTCTCAAAATTTTAAACAGGGTTATTTTAACTATCATAGACTTAAGGCAAACCTAATCTGCCAAGTCTTCACTCTCATTTCATTCTAAAACTGTGCCTCACTTTTTTACTCCTATTATACCTTTTTACTTAGATGGGCTTTTTATCTCCTCCCTAAGCAGATCAAATATCATTTCCTCGTTCATATTAAAGAGGTCTATACAAATGTACATTCAGCCTGTTTATTACCTGCTACAGACAGTATTTCTTCCAAAATACTCTCATTAATAAAAGGCTACACTTTGAGGACCCATTAGAATGCTCAATTTAGGAGTACATGAATACTTAAAACTTTTATCCTTTGTCCTAAATTCTTGAGCTGTATTTTCATATTATCAACCATATAATAAAAAACAAGCAATGGAGAATTAATTAAAATTAACACATCTTTCAGAAAATGCTTCTTAGTGAGGTCTCAACTCCAGCATTAAAAAAATTTGCCTTGATTTATTTTTTTTTTCCTTACTTGAAGAAAAAGGAGAATAGGTAAGGAAAGCTCAGGTAAGGAACATGTAAGGAAGAAGACAGAAAACAAAGGCAAAAGATGGGGATCTTGAGTTACAGCAACACACAAGTATAGAACGATCCTTCTAGAATAAGACTACTGGGATTTGGGTGGAAAAATTCATATGGCATCAGACTCCAACACAGTAATGTAACTACATAAACACCTACACTAAACAGGAAATAACGATAAATTTGAATTATTTTGAGACATGGCAGAATTTACAATATTTTTTTTTTTTAAAAAGTCTTTCAAATTAAAAATTTTCCAACATGAGTAATAAGTCATAAAATTAAGTATTTGCAGCATCACATCTGAGCCCCACAACCAGGCTATCCCATGTTCATTTATGGAGAGATAACAAATTTACTATGTCCTAGAAAACTTCTTACTATCATCCCAGAATCAACACAACACTATGAGAAGTTGAAAGGAAATTTGAGAAGTTGTTAACACCAAAGAATGACATATCCAAAGCCTTTATTCAGCATTATCTATTCCACAGTACTGCAGTTAAATGGATAAACAGTAGGAATGGCAAAAAGGTGGTCTGTATCTGTATGAAAAGGAATCAAACCACTCAGCTAGATTTTCCTTCCCGTCATCCACACAAAGCTGTATTTTTTCAGCAAACTGAGGATGGAACGATTCATCTTAACATGCTTTTAATATGCAGACAAATTATTAATCCTTGAAGGTATGATTCTGCAGAATTTTTAAGTCTGAAGTGATTGCTTGAAGTATTTAGATAGATTGGCATTTTTTTTCTAAGACAGGTATAGTTAATGGGTCAAAACATAATTTGCCTGTCCTGTTTCAGCTCACAGATATTTGTACAAGTGTCACAATCATTCATATGACACTTGTCTGCTTTATTATTCCATGCCAAAAATCAGCAAATGTTTACAGGATTTTTTTTCTCTGAAACATATAGAGAAGATGTGATTAAGTGTATTCAGGGAAGCTGAATAGATACCAAGACTGCTGCTCCACAACACCCTTTTTTAATCTAAGCTTCTCCTCCCTGTGTTCCTCAAATTGACATTAAATTATTATAAAGATTTTTATAATCAACTCAGTTATGGTCAAGCGTGCATTGGACTGTAAATTCAAATCTTCTGTTCTCCCATCAGCCATTCACTTCCTCAAGGCACAGACAAGCCTCATGACTGTAGGAACCTGAAATACCCTGAGTATATGGGCACATGGACTCTCCCTCATCAGCTGTGAGAAAGACTGAGTACATATACACACTCTTTGATGGCAATTGCAGCACAACTAAACAGCTTCTTTCTAAAATTCCTGTATTTTAATTTCACATCTGCTCTTTACTAAGACTTACACATATAACCATTGCTAGAAAAGTATAGGAAAGTTAAAAATTGTTAAAGGGTTATATGATTATAATTGTTCTATTTCTCCTGAATTGCCAATACAGATTGTGCTGTGAAAGGGGATTATGGAAAGAAATGGAACACTAGAGACAGGAAAATACTGTTACCAAAATAATCTAACAAATGCAAATAAAGCTCACAGTATTAACAAAAGTGTCAAGTCTAAGACTATAGACAGATGTTAGTTAGCTTTGGATCCAGCTGTGCTGATCAAAGGCTTTATGCCCCCAAGCTGCTCCTCACTGCCCCCTGCTGAATTTATTACCCTGAAGATCTGCAAGCACACTAGCTTGTATGAGTGCTCCCTAATTCATTCCAGGCAATATCAGCCCATCGAACCCATATCACCTATTGACATTATTTAGAATAATCCAGCTGATTTTGTCTAAAGTGAATGCACTTGCACGAACTGTTCCACCATCAAAGCTTCATGGTGGTGACATCTGATAAGAAGTCATACGGATGGCAACTAGTGTAGTTGCTTGCACTGTGCCCTAGGAAACAGTCACTGCTAAAATACCATCTCCCCCAGTAATATAAATAAATAGCATTTAAAAAATCAGCTAAGCAAATAAAGCAATTCCTAAAACCTGGCCCAGATCACTGCTCTTGTCAGGCTGGGTATTGGTCAGCCAGTGGTGAGCAACTGTATCGTGCATAACTTGCGGTTATTGATCTTTTTTTTACCCTGTTAGTTTTATATTCTCTCCCCTTGTTATTTCCCTTATTAGCATTGGTGGTAGTACTAGTGGTTTTGCACTATACCTTAGTTATTGGACTGTTCTTATCTCAGCCTGTGGGGTTTACATTCTTTCGATTCTCCTCCCCATCCTTCCAAGAGCAGGGGGAGGAAGAAGGGGGGGAGTGAGCAAGAGGCTGCGTGGTTCTGGGCTACCAGCTGAGCTTAAACCACGACAATTCTTTGTGGCACCTAACATTGGGCACAAAGGGCTGAGATAACGACAGGTCTGACCAGAGTGTGTCTAATTGTATTTGTGATAAGCATTCATTGTTGTGGATTAATAGTCACTCATCACAATGCTGATTTATTGGCTCTCAGAGTTGTTGCACTTGATCTCAGAGTTTCAGCATGTCATAACTTACTTAGAGCCAGTATTTGCAGTATTTGCTGTTTTAGTGTTTATTGGCTGGGAGGCCTGGGCTAAGGCTCTTGTTTCACTGTACTTTATGGTAATGACTTGTAATACAATAGACTCATTGATCATGAAACTGGTCTGGTATGCCTTCTCAACATGGTCATCAACTCTATGCTTTGGAAGGCATATAATGGGAATTTGTAGCAAATACACATCTTTATTTTTCCTCTTCAGTCAACCTATGAAGGGGACATGGCCTCACACCCTCTGCTCCCCTACCAAGCTACCCCTACAGCAGCATTTGAGAATCCTAAAGGTTTTGGATGGCCTTTAAATACCTTTGAAACCTGCCTGCAGCTTTTGCTAGGAATCAGCATATTACCACAAATACTGTATGTGCTTTACCCACAGCCATACCACCCTGAGAATGCCCTATTTCATCTGATCTCGAAAGTCAAGCAGGGTCGGGCTTGGGTCTTGTCTAAGGTTAAACAATGATCTAAGAAGACCACCATGAGAATTTCCCCAAGGCTGGACAGTATGGGCAAGTATCTAGGCCAGTGGGCCCCTCCAGTACTTTGGAACCTTACCCCTGAAAAAGTTCAAAATATAGAAAACCTAGTAAAACACTTAAAAGAGGTGTGCTGTTGTCCCGGCAATGCCAGAGAGGGACAAATTACAGCAACATGCTGGGGCTTGGCCAAGGCCTACAGAGACATGCTCTGTAAGGAGCAGGAAAAAAATGTCTTGGGATCTGATGGCAAAGCAACAGGCAACACAGCTACTCAACCCCCAAACATAGCAGCTACACCAACCCTGACAACAGACACTACAGCCATTCCAACACTAGTGACAGACACGACAGCCACTCCAACCACAGTGATAGCCACTGCAGCTAAACCAAAGGACCAATCTGTGACAATATCAGTTGCCCCTGTAAGCAAGGGGAAAAGAAAATGAGAGGCACAAAGCAACCTGTACAGTGAAGAAAAATGAAGAACCAATGCACTTGCTACAGGGGGCAGCATCTGAACAAGAGTTAGTACTACAGGAATCAGAGGAAGAGAGAAGAAGAAGAGGTAACTTCCTGAACTTGGACCTCAGCGGATCTGCAGAATATACGAACAGATTTCAGCCATCTTCCAGGGCACCACATTGTCATCTGGTTGCTCCAATGCTGGGACAAAGGGGCTGACGGTCACAAACTAGAAGGTAGGGAAGCCAAGCAGCTGGCATCACTTGCTAGGGAAGGAGGAATTGACAGAGAGATTGCAAAAGAGAAATGGTCCCTCAGCCTTTGGAGGCAGCTCTTGGCAGCTGTGAAGGAAAGGTATCCCTACAAGGATAATGTTACGTGTCACTCAGCCAAGTGGACCACAATAAAGAGAGGCATCCAGTCTCTGAGGGGATCAGCCATTCTAGAGATGATCTATCACAGGCCGGATGCCGGGAACGCAATCATGGATACAGATGAAGTCAAACGTGCACAACTCGTGGTGGAAACTTTAATGGAGTGTGCCATCATCATATGCCCTCTCATTGGCATCAATGAGCTGAAGTGAGGCAGCACCACCAAGAGTGGATGAAATGAGTCATCAGTTCTGAGAGTTTGAAGACAATCCCACCCCTTCCACCACTTCATCTGTGGAAAAACTATCCCAGGAGGTCAAACAATTGAAAGACTATCTATCCAGATCCCAATGTGTACCAATCCACATCTCAGCTATTAACAGAAGACACTCTGTTGCCCAGGAGAGAAGATATAGGAGGTATGTGGAGACAGTGTTCTCATGGGAGAATGCATAATTAGTACATAAACTCTGAATAATCCTGAAAGATACAGCAAGGCCATGAGAGGCCGGAAGAAGCTTAAGCAAGCAAGATAAGAAGAAGCTGGAATTCACTGAGTTAATGAGAACTGTGGAGTGTTGGCAAGCTTTCAAGGTCAAGTTCTCACACCTGTGCTTAACCAATTATATGTTAGTCACTAAGGGTCTTCAAGATATGTATCCAATCATAATATGCCAAATCACTGTAACTGCATGTAAGAAATAATACATAAGGAGTTAAGGCTTTGTAATAAATTTGGCAATCTCTTGATCACATTGATCGTCTCTGCGTTGTCCGTGACTCCCACATCAACAAGTGGTGCCCGAACAAGGACACTCCGATTGGTAACTCGACGAAGACGAGTTTGAAGGTCCGACAAAAAGGAGGGGGCCAAGAGCCGGCCGAAATTCAGCACTGCCCCAGCGCTGAGAAGTCATACGTCTGCAAAACTTCAGGAATCTCACCCTGATCAGGTGAGCGGCCGGGGAGGAGATGGGGCACTTGCTATCCAAAGAGGAACAGGCGGTGGTGAAGCTCCTCCAACACATTCTCTCTAAGAGAGGACTGCAATATAATAATGCTGCCTTACAGAGGCTGTTAAAGTGGTCCTGTGATCGTGAGGTTAGTAAAGGGACCAAAGATGCACAGAAACACTCTACACTTTGGAGATTGGTGTTAGAGACTTTGAAAGAGATGAAATTGGAAAGGGCGGCGGTAGCTTCTGTATTTGCCGCCACAGCTCCAGAAGGGGCTGTCTCCCCTAACCCCCATCATAGTGCTGCGGCTATGACTTTTGCACCTCCTGTGGTACCTGGAACGGTGCCAAAAAGATCAAATCCCCGAGCGGATGAAAGCAAGAGCCAGGTCTGCAGATGGCCACATACCGAACGAGAGACACCTGACAAGAAAGACATAGCTGCGAACAATGGAGACCCTGAGTTCGACCCAGGATCAGACTCCGAGTCCCCTGAATCCAAGCCAGATTTATATCCTCTGCTTCCAGACTCTGACTGTTCGTCTCCCAGGTCGGTCTGCTCGGCTCATCAGCAACTACTTACTGGCCTTGGAGACGCTCGGCTGCAACAATTGATGAAAAAGCTTGAAGCCCTCGAGACTCAGATTGAGACATCTCCATCGGTGCCACCACCTTATCCTCTGTAAAACCCCTTCCTTAAAGAAGGCAACCAGGGGAGGGGGTGGGAGAGGTATCAGGGGGCACAAATCCTGCACACTGTTGGCACGGGTTAATCAAAGATCCCTTATACAACTCATTTGATACAGTCTCTCTGTGATACTCATTTACTAGAAGTTGGTAAATATAAGTATGTCCACATTTCTGTCGACCTTTGGAGACCTTTAAAGCTATTGCTGGCCACTTCTTTCAACATAGGCTGGCCACCTGTGTCGGAATGAGTGTGCATTTTGGTCAGTATAAAAGCCCAAGACTCATACGATGTGGGGGAGGCAGAGCCTCTGCGGGGATGCCCTCTAAGGATGAGCCTGCCACCTCACACTGCAATGATGCTTCTCGGAGCTGGTTTCCTGTTAGTCTCCACAGGGTTCTTGTGCCACGTTCTGTACGTGGGACTGTAGTGGGAGTAATGATTGTCTGGATTTTGTGCTTCAAATATTGTAGTTGTGTGGAGT
Source organism: Pezoporus wallicus (assembly GCF_028554395.1). Taxonomy (NCBI): domain Eukaryota; kingdom Metazoa; phylum Chordata; class Aves; order Psittaciformes; family Psittacidae; genus Pezoporus; species Pezoporus wallicus. The sequence goes on from NW_026641440.1 coordinate 70,932, forward strand.
GTGCTTGTGGGATCCCATATGTGTGTGTGTGTGTGTGTGTTGAGGGCAGACGGTGTTCTGTGCATTTTTTGTTGTTGAGTTCATGTAAAAGTTTTTTAGCCGGTAGCAGTTTAACATTTCGGGCAAGAGAGGGTTAATGAAAAAGTGCGGTTGCCGGCAGGTATTTATGGTTGCTGCTGAAGCAGGCAGGCAGCTGTAGCTGCTGCTGAGCAGACAGGCTTTTATAGCTGCTGCCGAGCAGGCCAGCGTTTGTAGCTGTGCAAAGCAGAGTGAGCGACTTCTTGGAAAAAAAAAAAAAAACAAACAAAAAAACACCAACCAAAAAAAAACCAAAAAAAAAAACCAAAAAAACCTGACCTCCGATTCAGCTCCCGGTGCTCCACTGGTGGAACGGCCAGGATGGAGCCAGAGCCAAGGAGTGAAGAGAAAAACAAACAAACAAACAAACAAACACAACAAACAAACCAACAAAAAAAAAAACAAACAAAACAAAACCCAACCTCTCAATCTATTGAGGTATTGAGGCAGTTTGTAGAGACACCACAGACAAAGCCTAAAGAGCACCAGCAACACAGTGAGTGCATGGTAGGAGCCTTGCTTAGTATGTTTAAGGTAACCTGGGGGTGAATCCAAGACTTGGAGGAATAGATAGATCAGTTGAAATAAGAACTGCTAACTAAAAAAGCGAGAGGGGTAGTGCAACCACAGGCTTTATGAGCCGTCACCTAAGCAGCATCAGGGTGACAGAAAAAAAAAAAAAAGAAGAGGCAATGATGCAGCAAACTCCTCCACTGTTAACAATGTGCAGTTTAACCTGTCTGCTTCTCAAGAACTGATAACCTGGAGGAGGGGCTACATTTGTGTCCTCCTGCCTACAGGTCCATGGAGACTGCCTGCAAAGTTTGTCAAGCCTTGCCATGAGCTGGACAGACGAATGGAGGAACCTGATGCCTCAGCTACAGGAGCTGATCGTGAATACCCCAAGCAGAATGAGATAGAGGAAGAGAAAAACCAATGATTGCAAAACATCACTTGGGAGCAACTGAAAAGTAACATCCTGAATATGTGTGCTTGTAAAGAAGCTATTATTAGAGGCTGTGATTTTGTGTATAAAACCACCTGTATTTACTAGCCAGTAGCTAATAAGAAACTACACCTTGTATAGATTTGTCACTTGTAAAACAGATGTTAGAGTATGGAAATTTGCAGTAGCTGCTAGAAAATGCTAAGGCAAAAGTTGGAAAGATTCTAATACAATGGTAGTCTTATAAAGCAGGTGATGGAACAAATTAAGAGGGTGGGAGAATTCCACTGGTAAGAAATTTCTTTGGCTAGTCCCTCGCTGCCATCAGCATCTTCAACATGCTGCTGCACCCTGTAATAGTTACTCTGCTAATGTAAATTTGTGTGTGCCTTGCTGTAGTAGCGACTTGTTACTGGATGAAGCAGGTGAAACTCTGCATTGACAACAAGGTGCAAGGACTGAGGCTGACAAAATGCCTGCTACCACAGTCAAGGGCAAGACTGGGTTGGCCTCTGTGTTTGCCACCAAGAAGAACCTTTAGCTCTGCTGTTGGCTGCAACCCAGCAGGCGTGGAGCGGTGGGGACACATGCCATGCCAGACCTTGATGTGAAGGATGGCCTCCCCTGTTACCAGAGAGCCAT